>NC_054492.1:45301106-45601106 GCF_017639515.1 Carcharodon carcharias
GAGGCAGCTGATGGTGTAAATGACCAGCTGCCTCCGTGAACTACACATGGGTGAACACTGGCCTGCATCCCGCCCCCCATTCCCACTCCCTCGAAAATAGGAAGTGCCGTGTTCGGGAGCAAACAGATTTCTTTCTGTAATGAAACTGGCCAATTCCAACTTGAGCATCATCTGTTATTCTTATTATCAACAATGTTAAAGGAATATTGCTGTCAATATAAATATTTCCTCTTTGAAGTGGGTTATTATATTTGTTCAAACAAAAGCTCTGTGACATGCCCATGCTGTATTTTGTACATTTGCCGTTGAAAGCCATGGTCTCCTTTAATACACTCCTTGTGCTGATTCGTGGCAGAAATCATTTTCAAATAAGAACATAAGAAATGGGAGCAGGAGGAGGCCACCTGGCCCCTCGACTTGCCCCACAGGCAATACGATCATGACTGGCCATCCCACAATAATAAAATCCATGAGGCAAATCTAAAAATGGACACTTCATGCAAAGGTTTTACTTAAATAAGACCCATCCTTTGAAGAGCAGGATCCTTCTCATTATATTACTAAGGAGAAAGGTCTTTTATATCTGCAAAGTTCTTGCAAAAAGGTAAGATTCAATAAGAAGCAGAACTGCTGTACGTGCTGATAAAACATAGGGTGGAATTTATGGGGGCAGTGCTGTAAAATGCAGTGAGCCATTCAAAAGTCCATTGACTTCAGCTGGACAGTAATATCCCACTGGCGTAAAATTCTGCCCATAGATTCCCTCTGCTGGTATATGTGTATGGTAATCTTCGTTGGACAAAATGCACAACGCAATTCTCAATATACTTTACCCTCCCCTTTTTAGTAAACAAGAAGTTTACCGTGTTTCATTTGTTTGCATCTGTAAGTGTAAACAATAAACTTAAAGGTAACTTGGACTTTCAACTTCGCCAGTAACTATTAAATATTCTAACTTTTTTTTATTAATTTAATAAGCATTCAGTCATTTACAATGAGATAAAAGGCTTGTTCACCAACTGAAATTAGTTTTACCTAGAAATGCACAGAGCTCTCTCCCCAAAGCAAGGCAGTTAAAAGCCCTGTCAAGTAGAAACCAAGCAATGCAAGAAGTGTTCTTCCTGGCTGGAACCTGATCTGTCACATCAGATCAGTAGCTGCAGTGTCAGTGCCCCTTTAGATGCCTCCTTTGGGTTCTTCTGATTCAGGATGGGAGAGAGAGCTAGGACATACTGTTCTGAAATCATAATTTGTTTCAAGTGCAGCACATCAAACCTACTCAGCCCCAAGTCACCCGTGCCTAGTGAGAGCAATATGTTTTTGTCATCTCTCACAGTTGTTTAAAGCCAACCTCTGCAGGAATGGAAGTAGGCGATTGTGATATGTATATTTAAAAGGCGGTAAAATTTTGATTCAGGAAATTATTAATATAGCAAATAACATAATGATAACCATTCTAAGTTGCAGTCCAGAGGAGCGCCTGTACAGCAATAACGGTTAGAAATATGCATAGCTTGGAAGGGGAAGAATCTACTTGCCAAACTTCCTTGACCTACACTGGCTCCAGTTAAGCAACACCTCAATATTAAAATTCTCATCCTTGTTTTCAAAACCCCCCATGGCCTTACCCCTCACAGATCAGCCATTGATCTTATTGAATGGCGGAGCAGACTTGAGGGGCCAAATGGCCCAGTTCTGCTCCTATTTCGTATGTTCGTATGTTCATAATATCTCCCTATGTGACTCAGCATCATATCTCACTTAATAATGCCCCCATGAAGCACCTGGGGAAATTTTACTATGTTAAAGGTGCTTCATTGATGCAAGTCATTGTTGATATTGTATAGAATGAAATCTGTTCGAACCTGTTTGAAATTTGTTCAAGGGTTTGCGTCAACACAGGGCTGCAGCAAATAGAAATGTTGGAATTAAGTAATTAATTTGTCTGTGATTCCCCCGCTACCCACCGCCCCCTATCCCCATGCCCCACCCCACACCCACCCTGGCCCTCCTGCCTGCCCTAGGAAATCATGGGCACCATTTTCCCATTGGCGAGAACGGGGTGGGGTTCGCTCACCGATGCATAAAATGACGCCTGGTCACATCGAGCGTGCGTCCTGACATTACCACATGTCATTTAGATTGTCAGTTCGGCGGGCGTGCAAAGCCTAGTAAGGCCTGTTAAAAACTAATTAACTCAATTTAATTCAACTAGGACCCAAGGGCACAGCCTCAGAGGAAAGGGAAGACCTTTTAGAACAGAGATGAGGAGAAACTTCTTTAGCCAGAGAGCGGTGAATCTATGGGATTCATTGCCACAGAAGGCTGTGGAGGCCAGGTCATTGAGTGTATTTAAGACCGAGATAAATAGGTTCTTGATTGGTAAGGGGATCAAAGGTTACGGGGAGAAGGTGGGAGAATGGGGTTGAGAAACTTATCAGGCATGATTGAATGGCGGAGCAGACTTGATGGGCTGAATGGCCTAATTTCTGCTCCTATGTCTTATGGTCTTATGGTCTTAATGAGCTGCCCATCCAACCTTCAGGTTGGCAGGGGGAGAGCAGGCAAAGAGCCCAGGCGGCCTTCACATTTTCCATGAAACCTCACCCATGGGCAGGATGAGGTTTCATGAACTGTTTTAAAATCTAATAAAAATTTATACATTTATTCTTTGACACGTCCCAGCTCATGTGAAAGTGTCACATGAGGGGGACATGTTTTAAAGGTTTAAAGATCCTTTACTTTAAAGTTTAAGACTGAAACAAATCTCCCTGAGGCAACTTAGGGAGATCTCTGCACTCTTTCATGCACATGCGTGTGAATTGTTAGACAAAGCAGTATCCAGGAGGTGCCAGGGAAGTTAAGAAGCAATAATTCCTTATGAGAACTACAACCATATTTTTAAAAATAAGATAGAGATTTATATTTGTATATTCACTGCTATTATGGAGAAATTAGACTTCTCATGAATTCCCTTCCAACATTTCCCTATTAAAGACTTATTGGGTGGAATTATCCCAAACTTGCACTAAGTGCTGTAGGGGGCGGGTAAAACTACATTTTACCTGCTGGCCGCGATGGTGGGTTTTCACACCGTATTGTCCCAAACCCGCCACACTATTTATGCACTCCCAGGAAATATGCCATTTCCATGGCTGGTGGTGCTCATTCGCCCACCCGCTATCACCCACCGTGGCATCATGCCAGGAGCCATATTTGAAGTCCAGCTGCAAGCACACATCTCAGTGCTTCCAGACCACCACTGCTGCACAGAAGACATGGCTCTGAAACTGAGGAAGGCTGCAGCCCCCAGGTTCAACGACCCATCCCTTGAGCACCTTTTGGATGCTGTGGAGGCTCGCCAGGATGTCCTGTACCCCCACTCTGGCCACAGGATGGGCAGCAACAGCTCTAACCCGGCTTGGGAGGCGGTGGCAGTGGGGGTCAGCACCAACGCCCTTCAGAAGAGGACAGCCACCCACTGCCACAAGAGGATGAATGATCTCCTCCATTCCACCAGGGTAAGTCACTCTTCTCGTCATTCTCAACTCACACACTCACAAACCCACCACACATCCACAGTGATCTCACTCGCTGCTAGTTCAAGAAAACATCACCGTTCACTCTCTCACACTCACCGTCATTGTCCTCATCCTGTCCATGGGACCACTCACTACCCACACAGCCCAGGTATACTTATCACCTGGCCTGACAGGCGCCCTGCTTACACTCTCCCCATCTCTATCCACGCAGGACAAGCTGGCACACAACAAGAGGGAATGTTCACAGACCAGTGGCAGAATGCCCGAACTCAACATCCTTGAGGGAAAAAGAGTCATCTAGCTGACCAGCCACGATCTGGACCAGTCCTGTACTGATGATGAAGTCAGCGGTGCTCTACCAGGTGAGGCTCCAGCAATGCAACATTCATCAAACAACCATGCCGTGAGTGAAGTGTCCTCTTTCACAGGCCACTGCCATGTCCTAATTATCTCCCCTTGCTTCCATAGGCACATCTGGGAAACAGCCGATGGAGTCCATGACCCAGGGCCTCCAAACAAGCTCCGAAGAAACCTCTGAAGAGGAATCTGAAGGCTCCCTCCTTGAAGTCCCAAAACAGCGCCCACCCACACCCTTCACCAGCGCAGAGACACACACTTCAGTGGGACCAGGCTTTAGAATTGCCTCAGGATCACAATCTGGTGAGCACATCAGGCAGGGGCCTCTTTGGTATCTGGAACTCAGAGGGCTGCTGGAGGCCAGAGGTTTGCTCTGCCCAGGTCAGATGATGAGCCTCTGGACTCGGTCATGTCACAGTTGCTGGAACTGCAAAGGCAGGCTCGGGAATATCAGGAAGGGAGGTCTGATGCACTCCTCAGGTTGCAAGGCACGATGGAGCAGTCTGTCCACCTTCAGTCTGAGGTATAAAGCCTGCATGCCAACCTAGTGAGGTCAACAATGGTAGGATGGCGGCCACCATGGAGATGTTGGTCCAGGACTTGGATCCTGCACTGCTGTGTGGACTCAACTCCATCGCTGATGCCATAGTTGGCCTACAACTGTACGCAAGGGGTGCAGGGCAGCTCGAGCTCAGTCCAGCTACCCCTGCTCCTCAAGAAGTCAGCCTGGGGCCCCAGGCACCCATTGGGAGGAGGATCCACAGGTGCACACTCCAGGCCCATTGAACCAGGTGACTCTGGCCTATCCATCTCCCCTCTTCCTGTGGCTGCAGCTCCACAGATCGAGGAGTGTGCCACTGCCACACAGCAGGACCCCTGAAAGCAGACCCTCCAGAAGACACCCACTGAGATCATCACAGACAGGGTGTCGCAGTCAGCAGGCTGTCTCCACCTCCGCTGTGGATGTCCGGGGAGCACCAAGACACAGCGGCAGGGTTAGGAGAGTTAAGGAGAATTAGTTGCACAGCCTGGGCAGGGGTGCTAATCATTTGTACATAATGTTCACAATTGTTAATTAACTCCCAAGAATGTCTCCCTGCCTATGGCCCCTTGTTCTGATGAGCAGTGTTCTTGTTACTCAGATGTGAAACCTTTCTGCATAAGATGAAGGTAGGTACCTCAGTCCAAGGCCTCCTCCCTGTGCTCTATGAAACCTTCAGAACAAAGTGGACACTGTTTTAAAATTAGGGATCGCCGTTTTAGGACGGAGATGAGGAGAATTTTTTTCTCTCAGAGCGTTGTGCGACTTTGGAACTCTGTCTCAGAAGGTGGTGGAGGTGGGGTCACTGAATATTTTTAAGGCAGAGGTAGATAGATTCTTGTCAGGCAAGGGAATCAAAGGCTATCAGATTTAGATGGGAATGTGGAAATCAAAATACAAGATCATCAGTCATGATCTTATTGAATGGCAGAGCAGACTCGAGTGGCCAAATGGCCTACGGCGGTTCCTATTTCTTATGTTCTTATGATGGTCCAGCCTCACACTCACTGGAAACATTACTAAGCCTGCACCTCGGTGGTGCTTGTCATTGTTCCAATTGCTTTCCCATTGACATCGACAGACGATCCAGCGGGGGTGGGGGGGGGCAGTGGTTTGGCCGGGGGTGGGGGGGGATTCCGGTGGCCTGGCCTAGTAATGATATGCTGATATATGACAGGGAGCTTCATGATGTCTGATGGTAGGAAACCTGGCTTTCTGTCGGCGAGCTGAGCGGACAATCACAAATTAGTTTCCCGCCGTTGTCAAACCAATCGCACCATATTGTCCGCTCGTGCCACCAATCACTCCCGACGCTAGCAGGCACGGAGAATTCTGTCCATTGTGTTTTACAATACAGCATGTGAGTTGGGAGATTACGTGGTTCACCAGTAGAGGACAGTGTTTGAAAATTAAATCATAGTTACTTATGTCGTTCTTTTACATGGAATAATATTCCAAATCACCCAGGCATTTTTTCATAAAGGAATTCTATTGATTTCATTAAAAGCAAGTTATACATGGAGAATTTTCAAGACTTAATGTAATAATGATTATCAATGCTCTCTGTGAGAAGGCATTCTGTACTTACCATTCTTCACTCAGGGGGTTGGATAGTGACCTTGTATACCAGTCTTTTTGTAATATTTTATACAGAGCTCATCATTGGAAAATATCACAAATGAAGAAGACATAACTCATCACAAAGTATTAGAATTTGTCAGATGTAGAACAACTAAGTTCTAGACTGATGCCCCTTTTTTGTGCGGGGCTGGCAAAATAACAAAGACATGCATTCACTTTATTACATATTTCAGAAATATGCCAAAGCACTTCACATACAATGCATTATTTTTCAGTGCAGTGACTGTTGCTGTGTAGGCAAATCTATTAAAGGAGGATCGGAGCACGAGTTGAGAGAATCCTTAATTTCTATTCCTAAAGATTACAGCAGTGCATCTCTTTCATTAACTATATCCAAGTCTTTGGTTTAACCTTCCTTCTCATTTGATAAATAATATGCTGCCTTTTCATAACTAGAAGACCCTTAACTTAAAAATGTTCTTTTCCTTTTCATTGCATCAAGTCAATTAGCCAGTTGATTATGGTTAAAGGCGGTAGATGAGCAGAATTATCAGCCTCACACTGTTTCATTAATCATCTCATACTACAGACTGGTGCTCTTACTTCAATTCTCTGAACTGAGGAGTGCTTCTGGATATAAGTGTGTGATATTGTCTACTTATTAAATCAAATCTACACAAAATCTTTTAACATACATCTGCTATCTCAAACCTCAGCTGCAGATTTCAGCTACTATTATAGATCTAACATGATCTCCATTTTAAAACGTTTCACGTCTTTTGGGAATTAGTTCAAAAGTCGTCAACCCCCCTCCCCCAATCCCCCAGCCCCCCCAACATAATTCAGTATAGTTCTAATTTTTATTAAAGTTTGAGGGATGATGGAGGCAGAAACCAGTGCATCTTTTACAACAACAATTTTATTTATATAGTGCCTTTAATGTAATAAAGCACTCAAGGGGATTCACAGGAGTATTATAAAATTTGATACCAAGCCACGTAAGGAGATATTATGGCAGGTGACTGAAGGATTCATCTGTCCGATTGGTGGTGCTGAGCTTAACCAAGAGGTGGGAGCTGTCAGCAGGGCATGGGCAGCAAAGCAAGATGGCGACCATGATTGGACCTGCCATTATACTGCTAAATGGCCAAATTGAAGGAAATGCGCATGAACCACACAAAATCCACTCAGGTTCCAAATGTTGTCAGCATTAAAAAAAAAGACCTTTCACTTTTGCCCATATTGAGACTAACACACATGGGATGTTCAGGTTCAGCGATTTTCAAATTGAAAATTGCCTTCTCACCCTCCTCAGGAGCTTAATGGGTCATCAATTGGAGGCAAGCTGGTTCCCCATTCCCACCACCACCCCACTCCACCCACTCTCCGTTTGAAAATTGCCATACCAGGTAATGGGTGATCGGGATGCAGGGGCCACGCTCTGGGAACATGATTTTCAAATTGCACCTGCAGCTATTCCTGCCCTCAGATAGGGAAAGAGACAGAGAGATTTAGAGAAGGAATTCCAAAACTTAGGACCTTGGCAGCTGAAAGCGTAGACACTAAAGGTGGAGCGGTTAAAACCGGGGATGCTCAAGAGGCCAGAATTAGAGGAGTGCAAATATCTTGGAGAGTTGGGTAGCTGGAGGAGATGACAGAGTTGTGAATAATGGAGGCCATGGAGGGATTTGAAAACACCGATGAGAAATTTAAAATTGCAACATTGCTTGACTGGGAGCCAATATAGATCAGCAAGCACTGGGCTAATGGTTGAATGTGACTTGCTGCGAGTTAGGATTCTAAAAACAGAGTTTTGGATGACCTCAGGTTTATGGAGAGTAGGATGTGTGAGACCAGCCCCCAAGTGCATTGGTCTCATCGTCTAGTGGTTTCAGCAGCAGATGAGCCAAAGCAGGAGCAGAGTCAGTGATGTTTAGAAGATGGAATCAGCTGGTCTTAGTGATGGCACAAAAAATGTGATTGGATATTCAGATCAGGGTCAAATATGACACCAAGACTGCAAACAGTCTTGTTCAGTCTCGGACTTTTGCCAGAGAGAGGGATGGAGTCAGTCACCAAGGAATGGGGTTTGGAGGAAATTTCTGCTCATCCAGTACTGGATATTGGACAAGCAGTCTGATAATTTACTGGAGGCATTGAGAGAAGTGATGGCAACAGAGCTGGGTAACATTAGTGGAACTTAAGTTGTTTGAACAGAATGTAGATGAGAAATAAGAGAGAGCTAAGGGTTGATCCTCAGGGGACACCAGAGGTAAAGCTGTGGGAGGGGGAAGAGAAATCATTGCAAGTGATTATCTGGCTAGATAAGAATGGAACCAGGCAAGAGCAATACCACCCCACTGGATGATGGAGAGGTTGGAAGCGGATGGTATGGCCATCTCTGTTAAAGGCTGCAGAGAGCTCCAGAAGAATGAGACTTGGATAAGAGCTGTTTTGGTACTGTGGCAGGAGCAGAAACCTGATTGGAGAGACTAAAACTTAAAAGGTGGACTCAAATTTAATATAACGCTAGAGGATCTTGGAGAGGTGAGGGAGGTTCAATATGGAAAGGTAGTTTGCAAGGGTGCAGGAGGTTAAGTGTTTTTTTTTAAGGAGAGGGGTGATGATGCCAGATTTGAAGGAGAGAAAGGTGGATTCATATTTGAAGCAGAGGAGAGAGTAGGGCAGTTGGACGAGTTTGAGGTTGGTATAGTCAAGAGCAAACAAAGACATCATGGACTGAATGTTTCCTTCTTTGGTTCTGTGGTATTTTTGATGTGATGCTAATTACAATCTTATAGATTATGCCAACAGTCCCTAATGACACATGTAAATTAAAGGATAAATATCAAGATCTAGTGCAGTTTTTTAAGCACGGAGCTGAGCTGATCTCCAATAACTTTGGTGAACAGAAAATCATGTGGGTTACAAATCCATACCGGAATTTCCAACATTGACCAAGCTCGGTGGCAATGAGCTAAGTTGCAAAACATACAACTTCATAAAATTTATAATAACTCAAAAAAACTACAGAAAGTCATATTGTTTAGCCATCTACAAGGCACAAGTGAGGAGTGTGATGGAACACTCCCCACTTGCCTGGATGAGCGCAGCTCCCACAACACTCAAGAAGCTTGGCACTGTCCAGGACAAAGCAGCCCCGCTTGATTGGCACCCCATCCACAAACATTCACTCCCTCCACCACCGATGTACAGTAACAGCAGCGTGTACCATACAACAAGATGCATTACAGAAACTCACCAAGGCTCCTTAGACAGCACTTTCCAAACCCATGACCACTACTATCTAGAAGGACAAGGGCAGCAGATAGATTTGTTTGTGTTACAGTAATTTATGGGGTAGGATAATGAAATGTCACTGTAATAATCCCCCTACCTTCCTGGCATGCTACTGAACAAGTTGACCACCAAGTTCCACGTTCAATCCCATGCCAGTATTAATAAGGAAATGCCACAGTAATATTACATTTAACAGTTAAGAAAAGCCCCAATTTTAACCTACCCTGGCTAATGCATGTGGGACGGGTTTGGGTCAGGTGTCTGCTACCCAACTTTATCCAATCTTACTCTCCATTGAAGTCAATGGAGCAACAAATAAAATCATGAAATTATGAGAATATAAAATTTGAAATCATAAAATCTAGTTTTAAAGGATTTCCAATCCAAACTTGTGCAGTGACCAATAATTTGGATTTAGTTAAAATTGGGACTAGCAAGTCTCATTTTTGTTTAAAACCATGATTTATTGTAATTGCTTTAGGATTATTTCAGGGTTTGTCCCCCTTTCTGCTTCTTTTGATTCAGGTGGTAACTATTACAAGCACAGATGGCTGATCTGAGTAGTTGCTTGGCGTGCAGGGAGACTGGGAGAAATTGGAGTGGAGTGCGAGAGATTCCATATGCTCTAACAACATTTGATTTAGTAAGTGGATATAACGTTAAAAAAATGACTGGAAGTTCTAAAACTCCTAAGGGTTCCTTTATTCTTTCATGGGATATGTCAGGATTAGTTATAAAAACAGAAAATGCTGGAAAAACTCAGTAGGTCTGGCAGCATCTATGGAGAGAGAAATAGAGTTAATATTTTGAGTCTAATATGACACTTCATTGGAAGCCCATCCCTAATTGTCCTTGAAAAGAGCGGTTTGCTAGGCAATTTCAAAGGGCAGTTAATAGCCATCCACATTGTGGATCTGGAGTCATATGTAGGCCAGACTGTATAAGGATGGACATTAGTGAACTAGATGCTTTTTCACAACAATCAGTGACAGTTGTTATGGTCACAATTACTGCTCCTATGACATTATTTCAACCAAGAGCAGGGGGAGTTATCAGTGTTCTGGCCAATGTTTGCCCCTCACTCACAAAATTAAACTAATTTTCTGGCCATTATCACATAGCAGTTTGCTGGAGTTTGCTATATGAAAATTGACTGTCAGGTGTCCAACATTACAACACTTCCAAGGAGCACTTCAAAGGCTTCAAAGCATTTTGGAATGTCCCATAGCCATGCAAATCATTCTTTCTTTTAAAAACAATAACTCAGTCTTTAAATTTCTGCCCAATAAATCAGGAGAAATTTTTAAAAAAACTCCACGAAACAAAGACTACTTGTCACCTATAATAAATGAATAAAACTTTGTGAAAATTTGGTCTCCTTACCTAAGAAAGGATATACTTGCTTTAGAAGAGGTGCAATGAAGGTTCACTAGATTGATTCCCATGAGGAATCATGCAGTAGGATTGGCCAGTCTTCTCTGGAGTTTAGAAGGAAGTGAGGTAACTTCATTGACATGTATGGCCACAGGGAGGCTGGGAATCTTGCAACAAATAACTCACCTCCTGACTCCCCAAATCCTATCCACCATCTACAAGGCACAAGTGAGGAGTGTGATGGAACACTCCCCACTTGCCTGGATGAGTGCAGCTCCCACAACACTCAAGAAGCTTGGCACTGTCCAGGACAAAGCAGCCCCGCTTGATTGGCACCCCATCCACAAACATTCACTCTCTCCACCACCGATGTACAGTAACAGCAGCGTGTACCATACAAGATGCATTACAGAAATTCACCAAGGCTCCTTAGACAGCACTTTCCAAACCCACAACCACTACTATCTAGAAGGACAAGGGCAGCAGATAGATGGGAACACCACCACCTGGAGATTCTCCTCCAAGTCACTCATCAACCTGACTTGGAAATATCGCCATTCCTTCACTGTGGCTGGGTCAAAATCCTGCAAGTCCCTCCCTAACAACACTGTGGGTGTACCTGCAACACAAGGACTGCAGCGGTTCAAGAAGGCAGCTCACCCCCACCTTCTCAAGGGCAACTAGGGATAGGCAATAAATGCTGGCCCAGCCAACGAAGCCCACATCCCGTGAATGAACAAAAAAAAAAGGCCACCTCCATGGAGCTGATGACCTGAACACATGGCGCTGCAAAATCATCTGCAATTGGGGCCTTAGGTAGGAAGCTCGGCCACCCTTGGGAAACTTCCGTGACATTGGGGCACTGTCCCCATTTTCACGGCTCCCACAAACTATTTTCCCTGCCCCTCGCCTCCAAGCCTGCCACAACATGGTTGGAAAAATTCAGCCCAAAAACCTGTTGTCCTGGCTGGAGAATCTAAAACTGGAGTAATAATTTCAGAGTAAGGGGTCAGCCATTTTGAACTGAGAGATGGAGAAATTTTTTCACTCAAAGTGCTGAGTACCTTTACAATTCGCTACACCAAAGAGCTGTAGATGCTCAGTTGTGGAGTTTATTCAAGACTGTGATTGATAGATATTTGGACACTAAGGAAATCAAGGAATAGAGTGGGCAAAGTGGACTTGTGGTAAAAGATCAGCCATGATCTCATTGAATAGCGGAGCAGACTTAAGGTCTCACATGGCATATGTCTGTTCCTATTCCTTATGTTCTTACTTTCTTAAAACAGCATACATAACTGAAATGTTCTTAACCCACTCAGGAATGATCTTGTCTCCTCACTCAAAAGAATAAAATGCTTTACCACTATTACCTACTCAAGCTCTATGGGCTGAATAATACAGCATGTCCCCACCCCACCCCACCCAGAAACCACATCGGTATGAAGCTGACCCGCTCCACGCTGACCAGCCCTGCAGCCATAAAGCACTGCAGACATCATCAACCAGGGCTGACTGGGACTTCCGCCCCCATCTGGAGCTGCCGGCCAATCCAATTGGCTGGCAGGTCCATCAGTCCCAGCAGCGCCAGGAAGGCATCAGTGGCCGCTGCTGGGACTGCAGGTGGAGTAAGGACCCCAGGATCCCTGGAGGAGGTAAGTCCGGGGTCTTGGGCCAAGAAGGTTTGGGAGCGTTAGGGACAGGGTCAGTGGGTTTCAGAAAGGGAGCAGATAGGAATGAAGCAGGTGGTGGTTCAGTCTACATGAGGGCAGCCCCACAATCAGCAAAGGAACCCCTAAAAAGTGAACCCCCCCCCCACTTCCTTACTGCTCTTTATCCATTTGGGGTTAAAATGCAGGCATCTCGCACCCACACTGCTGCCCATACCAAATGTGTTATGGCGTGGGCAGTGTATTATTGGAGTCAATAAGCTTGATAACAAGTCTAATTGACCCTTAATTGGTCATTTCAGTATGGTGGCCAGGCTGTCAATTTTGGAACCCACCTGTATTATGGGAATGAGCTCCAGGGTGGGCAGGAAGGTGCTGGGTTGGGTGCCCAGCCCATTTTATGTACCTCCCCCCACAGGAAACACACCCGCTGGGGGACATGTAAAGTTCAGCCCTACAATTGCGTTAACCGTAAACCACCATTTTGTTTGAAGTCCCATGTAAAATAACATTGGAGCAGTCTGTTTTTTTTAATGTATTTTAGCAGCGTCATTTCTACAAAGCCCTGATTATTCTATTAAATTCAGTAGATGTAGCAGTTCTCCTGACAACTCAATGAATTTGTGTAGTGAGAAACTGAGTCATACAAGCCTCACAGGCACCAAGTTCAAACTCTGTAATAACTTAGTCACTTGCACCCAGAACACCAGTAGGCCTCATGGTGTCAGTGATCTTGGGTTAATGAAGGGAAAATCAACTGGAGTCTCATTTTGAATCACCCTACAGAGGCTCCTGCTTCCAGTAGAAAATATCCCAAGATGCTTCAGAGCTAGAGGCATAAGGACAATAGAGGCTGAGCTAAAGATTGGCAAGGGTGACCAAAGGCTTGATGGCTTGATCAGTAGTGGCTTTTAAGAAAAGTCTTAAAGGAGGAGTGTGACAGGGAGAAGGTTAAGCAGAAACTTTCAAAGAATGAGCAGCTGGTGGTGGAGGTAGGGGGGATGGTTTGTGGCAGGGGATGATGGGCAGATGCACAAACTGCTGTAGTCAAAGGAACCAAGAGATGGGAGGAATGTTGCTGGAAGTTAAAAATTAAATTGGCCACTACTTTAGGAAGTATATCTCTCACCATGACTATGGAAAAACTCAGAGCAGAACTGATTTACATGAATGAGACCAGAAATGAGAGGCTACACCCATCAGGAAAAATTGAATGGGCTGTTGCTCTTTCTAGAAAGGGAAGGGGACCTGATCGAGGTCTTTAAAATTATAAAACAGCTTGTCAGGGTAGACTTAAGAAGGTATTTCCACTTGTGGAGGAGACCAAAACTAAGGACCATGATTATAAGATAGACACTATTAAATTCAATAGGGAATTTGGGAAAAATGTCTTTACCCAGAGAGTGATTAGAATATGGAACTCAATATCACAAGGAGAAGTTGAGACAAGTAGAATAGATACTATTAAGTGGAAGCTAGATAAGCATATAAGGGAGAAACATTAGAGGATTATGCTGATTGCATTTGATGAAAAGGGTGAGGAGGAGGCTGGGGTGCAGCACACACATTGGTATCGGCCAGATGAGCTAAGTGGCCTGTTTCTGTGCTGTAGAGTCTGTAATGTAACACAGAATCTATATTGTGTATAAAACGAATTGCAAAATGTACTTTTAAGAACTGATTTTAACTAATTGTTATAGAGTTGATTTTCTAGGCAACCTTTCTTGGTGGAAACATGGAATTTATTTACAAGACAGCAGCAGCCACTACATGCGTGCATCAAACTCCATTAGAAGAACTCTCTCCTCGAGGTTCCCTGCACTGCTAACTCATTGATTTACACAGATCATGTGATCTTCAAATGCAGGATTATTCTTAAAGCTACAGTCCTACATTTATCAGAACTATAATTACTACATTCCTCCCCCTTTAACTTTTCTGTACACATTGTATTTATAAGGATACTTATCTCATGACATTACAATATTTACACAGGTCATGAAATTACAAGTTCAGTCTTTCAGGTGGTTTACTAATCCGGAACATTGTAGCTCCACAACTTCTGATTCTTTTGCAGGAACCACATTCTCTGGAACCACATTAACACCAGGTACCTCATTAGGCACTTGCAGTTCAGTATCTTCCCCTCCAACAGAGACATTGGGCATATCTGTTTTTGGTTGAGCAACTTCAACAGGAACCAAGGTTCAGCAATGGTTACAGGTGGAACATCATTTTGTTGGGGTATCTCCCTCCTTAAATGATCCACATGCTTATGGGTGATCTGGCCCTCCACTTCCATATGGTCCGACAATGGTCCAGTCACAGAACTTACATTACTAGGTAACTACTTTGGTCCTCCACCAAAATTCCTTACATATACTGTTTCTCCAACAAATTGTCGGTCACGACTATGTAAATCATGAGTCGCTTTTTGGTTCCCTTGAATTTTCTCCACTTTCCCCTCCAAATTGGGAAGTATTAGGGTTAGTCTTGTTCAAAGAGAGTGCCTCATCAGTAATTCTGCAGGTGTTGCACCTATCATAGTGTGGGGAGTTGTTCTGCAGTGAATAGGAAATGAGCAATTGTAGTTTCCAACAATTCACCTGTTAATTTTTTGATTTCCACGTTAAAAGTTTGCACTGCTCTTTCTGCCAATTCGTTCGATGACAGTTGGTGTGGTACAGTCTTCATATGGTTGATACCATGCAGGCTGACAAATCGTTGAAATTCAGTGCTCGTAAACACGGTAACCATTACCTAAGACAATTACGCCTGGCAATCCATGGATAGCGAAGCTTTGGCGTAATTTTTCTATTGTAGCACCTGATGTTGGCGACTTTACCTCATAAACGTCTAACCACTCAGAATGAGCATCTATAATCAGTGGAAACACGGTTCCAAGGAAAGGACCGAGGTTAATCTATGTACAATCGCACCCAGAGTCGACCAGGCCGCTCCCATGTGTGTAATGGGGCTACCACTGGCAACTTTTGTAGCTATTGACATCGCACACAGTGTTTTACCATATTTTTAATATCTCCGTCCATCTCCGGCCGCCAAAGATAACATTGTGGTATCATCTTCATTCATGAGATTCCAGGATGGGCACTGTGTAGCTCTACTAAGAGTGGTTCCCTTCTTTGCGAAGGAACTACTTCTCATGCACCCCATAATGGAATACTATCTTGACTGCTCATCTCATGTCTCCGGTTAAAAAATGGCTTCAGTTCATCAGAGACTGGTTCCTGGGATCAACCATGTAACACTTGGTCTCTCACTCAAGACAGGACTGGATTACTATTCATCCAGTTTCTTATCTACCTGGCACAGACTGGTGAGGAATCCAGGAAATTCATCACTAATACAAGCTCTTGGGGAATTGGGGCATGGTCATTGTTCTCTTGCAAAGGAAGGCAACTTAGGGCATCGGCATTTGCTATATGAATCCTTGGTCTATGAACAAAGGTGTATTCATATGCCACCAAAATAGGGCCCATCTTTGAATTTGTGCAGAAGCTATGGGAGGTATAGCCTTTTTCTCGCTGAACAGACCCAAAAGTGGTTTGTGGTCTGATACTACCATGAAATGTCACCCATGCACGTATTGGTGGAATTTTTCACACCAAAAATAATCAACAGGCCTTCCTTTTCGATCTGAGAATACCCTTTTTCAGCTGTGGTAAGTGTCCTGGATACATAGTCTATCGGTCTTTCTGTAAAGTCATGCATCTTGTGAGATAGTACCACTCCCGATCCATAGGGGGACCCATCGCAGGTTAGCACCGATTCCTTTGTCGGGTCATAATGCACTAACAAATTTGAAGAGTGCAAGAGCTGTTTTACTTTCACGAAGGCTTCTTCTTGGGGTGACTTCCAAACCTAACACTGGTTCTTCTTTAGCGGTGAATGTAGGGGGACTAGAACCATTGATTTGATAGAAATCGGCCATAATAATTTACCATCCCTAAAAATGATTTAAGTTCAGAGACGTTCTTAGGTGTAGGTGCCTCTCTGATTGCTTTAACCTTCTCTTCAACTGGGCATAATCCTTGGACATATACCCGGTGGCCCAAATAAATGACTTAATTTGCCTGAAAAGTGCATTTTTACTTCTTAGGTGCACTCCTGCTTCTAAAAATAATTTCAGGACTTCCTCTAGATTAACCAAGTGTTCCTTTTCTGTGAATCCAGTTATCAGTACATCATCCAGGTAGACCACAACTTGAGGTAGTCCTTGTAGCAAGCTCTCCATCAGCCTCTGAAAAATGGCACAGGCTGAGGGAACACTGAAAGGCAGGCGTGTGTACTGATATAACCCTTTGTGGGTGTTTATGGTCACAAATTCTGGGGAGGCAACATCCAGTTCCAATTGCTGATATGCATGACTCATGTCAAGCTTTGTATACATTGTCCCTCCTACTAGTTTGGCATAGAGGTCTTCAGTCTTGGGAATGGGGTACTTGTTCAGTTTGGCTGCTTTGTTGACCGTTAGTTTATAGTCCCGACAGATCCAGATGGTCTGATCTGGCTTAAGGACAGGGACTATGGGTGCTGCCCTCTCTGAGAACTGAACCGCTTTTATGACACCCAGCCTCTCCAGCCATTTCAATGCAGTGTCAACCTTCTCTCTCAGAGTATATGACATGAGTCTTGTTTTCAAGAAGTGAGGGGTTGCTTCTGGGTCCACATAAATCTTGGCCTGTAGGCCTTGGATTTTTCCCAGTTCATCCTTGAAGACAGTGTCATTTTTTTTTAGTAGCTCTGCAGTCCCCCTGCTCACAACTGGAAGATTTTGGACCAGTTTAATTTAATCTCTTTCAACCAATCGTGACATAGAAGGCTTGGTCCTTCACCTTCTACCACGGTCACTGGTAAATGTGCTGTTTGGTGTCTGTAATGAACAGTTACTCTGGTGATACCTTTTACCTAGATTTCTTCATCTGTGTACGTTTTCAACATGGAAAATGTTTGTTCCAAATTTAATTGTTGATCACCTTTATTTAAATATCTGAAAGTGTGTTCCTCTATTACAGTGGTAGAAGCACCCGTGTCTACTTCCATTTTTAAAGGTTTACCATTCACTTGCACTGTGACAGTAATTGGTTCCATCTCCCCAACTTTCATGTTGAATAAGGAATAAATGTCAGAATTGGTTGTTTCTGGTTTTTCTACGCTATATACTTCATTGGGCTTCGCTTGTTGCCTGGAAGCCTGTTATAATCTCGCTTTGCAATTTTTCAATATGTGTCCACTTTTGTGACAAAAATAACACTCGACCTTTTTAAATTGCCAATTGTTAGGATTATGATTGTTTCCATGTTGATAAAAATTAGTTTTTGACTTTACTGCTAAGCTGTTTCTTATAAATTTTCCATTGGGGGGGCTGTTTCCCACTTCCCGGTGGGGTCCCAGCTTTTTGCACCACTTTTGGTTGACTGTTCCCACCCAATTAGGAGAACAGTGTCATTTTGTGCACCTTGAATCGCTTGTGAATCTGTCACAGTGCTTCTCATCACGAGAGCTATTTCTAACTCTTTCTTAAAATCAAGATCCACTTCAGTCAGCAATCTTCACTAAATAGCATCCTCCTTCACGCCACAGACCAAATGATTCCTACTCATGTCATCCAGGGTTTCACCAAAATCACAATATTCTATTAGTTGTTTTAATTTCGCCAGGGCTCTATTATGTGAATTGAACCTGAACCGCTGCATTGTGACTGAGGGTTTGAGTTGGAAATGTCCCTTAATGAGGTCTACTAATTCACTGAAGGTCTTCGAATCAGTGGCACTGGAGGTTGTCAAGCTTTGAATTAAACTGTAGATCTTGCTGCTGCAAATACACAGGAGAATCGGTCTCCTGCCCCATGATTGTGTTGTCTTGAAAGTAGAACTCAAGACATTCTATATATTGAGACCAGTTGTCTGTGGCTGGCTCAAAGGTGTTGATTCTGCCAAATTGTGGCATCTCGGATGAGTATATCTTCCTTTCTTTTTAATTATCTTAGATACTCACAATCACTGGGCAAGGGACAGCATTGGATCTGATTTATCCTCATCACCAGTTTGTTATAGAGTTGATTTTCCAGGCAACTTTCCTTGGTAGAAACATTGAACTTTATTTACAAGACAGCATGAGCCACTACATGCGTGCATGAAACTCCATAACTAAAGAAGATCTCTCTCCTAGAGGTTCCTCGCGCTGCTAACTCATTGGTTTACAAACAACATGTGATCTTACAACACAGGATTATTCTTAAAACTACACTCCTATATTTATCAGAACTATAATTACTACACCAATGAATATAATACTCGCCTCAAGGGCCACAACTTATTGATATGCACAGCCAGTGAGCCTCCCTGATGGAAGCTCGCGTCCTGAAACTTGGCTCCATGGTACTGTCACAACAATTCTGTCTATTCTTCTTAATTCTGCTGTTTACATACTGAAACAGTCCAGTGTACACATTGAAAGCAGAACCTTGGGGAAAAACAATGCTCAGAATCTATTTACTGCTTATATATATGAGAATCCACATTAATCTAATTGAACCAATTCAAACATCACAGCTATCTGATGAGGCCATACAAAATATTATGTTAGGTGTACCTTCAAGTCAAATGAAATTTACCGAGAGTACACTGATATGTTGAACAGCTCGAGAGAAGTAAGGTTTAATGGCTGGAAGTTTATGGCCCCATTGGGGTGGGGAAGGAGGCCATAAAGTACGACGGCGATTCTAAACTCCATCGACTTTGGCGGGAATGTAAAATCTCACTGCCATAAAATACCACCCAATATCTCCGTTTTCGACATATGCACTCTGCTTTGCTAAAGTTCTTTTATTTGCTTTTGAAAGCCATTTGAGAGGGAATTAGACAAACACTTGACAAGGAAAAATATGAATAGAGAAAGGACAGGGAATTAAATGGGATGAAAGTAATCACTTTGATGTGTGGCCGGTTCTGTGTTAAAATATCGTTGATTCTGTGACCAGTTCAAACGGGCAAAACTGAAAACCACTTTGACCTACTAAAACCACTCACACTAATGAGTAGCAAGTTGACAAATATTAAAATATTTCTGAAAGGATTCCTTCATCAAACATTTTGGGCAGGATTTTTCCCCTGTTGGGGGTGAAGTTGAAGTGCGGGTGCGTGGGGGCACACCTCTGATTGGCGCCCCCGATTGGGGGTGCACTGCAATTTTACATGGGTGGGCCAATTAATGCCCGCCCAGCATTATGTCCGCATGGAAGTGCTACACGCTCCCTGTACGGACAGTGGGGGGATTCCCTAAACCTGAGAGTGCGCTCTTTCACGCATGCTCACAAAAGGGAGCACTCATCTCCCTGGGGCTAAGTGCTGCCTCAGGGAGATCGGCTCTACTGTCAAAAATATTAAAAATAGAAAGAAAAATTTCCTGACATCCCCTCATGTGACACTGTCACATGAGTTGGGACATGTCCATAATTTTTTTAAAAACTTTAATTTAATTTTTTAAAACCTACAGGAAACCTCATCCAACCTATGGATGAGGTTTCAAGATTTTTCTAATTCCCGCCGGAGATCCTGGCCTGCCCAACAACCTGAAGGGTGGACGGGCAGGTCCATTAATTAATTTAATGACTCTGTCAATCGCCTCAATTGGCCATTGACAGGTCGGCGGGCGCACAGCCGATTTTCCTGAGCCCCCGCCTTCCTGAAATTTTAAATGGGGCGCGGTAATGTCGGGAATTCTGCCTGATGTTACCATGCGTCATTTTACGTGTCGGCGAGCGGGCCCCCCCCTCCCCCCCTCCCCTCTCCCCCCCTCCCCCCCGCCCCCCCCTCTCCCCCCCTCCACCCCCCCTCCCCCCCACTCCACCCCCTCTCCCCCCCCCCCCCTCCCCCCCTCTCCCCCCCTCCCCCTCCCCCCCTCTCCCCCCCTCTCCCCCCCTCCCCCCCTCCCCCACTCCACCCTCCCTCCCCCCTCCCCCCCTTCCCCCCCTTCCCCCCCCTTCCCTCCCCCGCCCCCTTCCCCCTTCCCCTCGCCGCCCCCCACCCCCCCCCCCCCCCCCCACTCGCCAACTGGAAAATTCTGCCCTTTGTTGTATTCACTTATTCTTCTGTCTATTTCCAATTCTGTACTTAAGACGAATGTTTCTGGGTCATTTGAGGCAAACAGCCATCGTGCCCTTGCTTTGAAATTACATCTATTGCAGGCATTAGCACAGCAAGCCCCTTCTTCAATTAATACCAAAACTAAAGGCAGAAAAATACAACAGACCCCCATCACCTTTCCAAAGATCTTCCTAAAAATATTGTTTGTGAGGTTTGAAAACTGAAAGAGATGCCCCAGGGTTAAGGATATCGTGGTGAGGCCAGTGATCTAAGAGTTAAAAGCTATTGGTTGCTTGCATGGAAAGATGGGAAATAGAGGATGAAACACACTTCAAACTCTTTAAGAGCACTGAAGGGTCTCCAGCCCAAATGTGCATGAATCACAAAAGGTTAGTATGCAGGCACAGCAAGTCATTAGGAAAGCTAATAGGACGTTAGTGTTTATCGCGAGGGGGATTGAATACAGAAATAGAGAGGTTACACCAGGCAGAGGTGAGGCAACATCTGAAATACTGCGTACAGTGTTGGTCTCCTTATTTAAGAAAAGGTGTAAGTGCATTGGAAGCAGTTTAGAGAAGGTTTACTAGATTAATCCTTGGAATGGAAGGGTTGTCTTATAAGGAAAGCTTGAAAAGGCTGGGCTTGTATCTGCTGGAGTTTAGAAGAGTAAGAGGCAACTACTGAAACATATAAGATCCTGAGGGTCTTAATGGGGTCGATGTGGAGAGGGTGTTTCCTCTTGTGGAAGAACCCAGAACTAGGGGTCATTGTTTAAAAATAAGGGGCCGCTCATTTAAAACAGAGATGAGGAGAATTTTTTTCTCCCAGAGATAGTGAGTCTTTGGAACTCACTTCCTCAAAATTTGCAAAAGGGAGCAGAGTATTTGAATATTTTTACAGCAGAGGGAGACAGATTCTTGATAAGCATGGAGGTGAAAGGTTATCAGGGGTAGATGGGAATGTGGAGTTGAGGTTGCAATCAGATCTGCCATGATCTTATTGAATGGTGGAGAAGTCTCAAGGGGCCGAGTGGCATAGTCCAGCTCCTATTACATACGTTCATATGTAATTTCGGATAAATGTTAAGTGCTGTCCCCTCTTTCCAGGTCTGACAGGTCAGGGTTTTCTGATTCCACTTCTTCCTTAATCCCCCTTTGAAACCCTAGAGATTTCAAACTGACCTTTGGAATAATAGATTAAAATGTGTTTGTGTTCAGAATATATCTTCGCAGAAAAGCTAATGATTTTTGTAAGGAAGCTGGAGATAGTTTGGATATTACCATATCCAATAGAGACTCAATTTGATTTGTTGTTAAATTGATAGAATCAGAATTAAAATAGTAGATTGCAGGAAGGTAGCAGCAGATTCATTACCAGTAAGAGGAAAATAAACCTTAGATTTTAATTGTTAAAATAACAGTCATATTTCCTCACACTTCCTTTTCAATGAAAATAAACTAATTATAGTGAATCCACAGCTGCACAAGCAGATGGATGGTGATACGTTTTCAACTGATCAGATTGCATGTTGCTCTTGGAAAGATAAACAATCCGCACTAAACAGATTTGATGGAACTTGTTCGGTGAACACATCTGGAATAGACTTTTAATTGAAGATTTGGAGGTAGAAAAATCCCTTGTCATATGAAAACCTGACTTGTTCTGAATTAGAAAAAGAAACAATTGCTTTTCAATCATTTTAACGGAAGAAATCATTACAATACTCAATAGTTAGTCTACATACCTTCATACTAAATATCTAACCAGGGCACTTTCATTTAGCATGTCGCCTATTTATTCATGGAAGATAAGTAGTACTTAAAGAAGAGATTTACTCATTATAATTCAACAGGATCCTTCACTTATTTTCATGCTTAAATCTAAATTGATGCTGCATCTTAATATAGATTTTACTCCTTGGGAAATATACTTTTATCAGTAGTAAGTCAGTGTTTCGTGGCATGGGCCAAATGTGAAATGTTAAGGACTAAATGTTCCTCTCAGCCACAGTAACCTGCTTGAACTACTGCCGATAGCCAGAAGCTGAAATAGTGCAATGATTTTTTTCAGCGCATATGTCTTTACATTTGGAACAGCAGAACCAGACCCATCAGCAATTAGAGGGAAATGGTGGAGAGCACAAGCTAAGGATAAGTAATGCTCAGGGACATTAAGGACTGAGATATCTCCAACTTCCATCCTTTGGTTGTCAACGCATAACTGAAGTTCTATCTATGGGGTGGACTGATCCTTGGTTAAATTGACAGTGCAGCAAGGGCTTACTGGCATTAAAAACAGTTATAAGCTGTGACTGTAACCCTCTTCCTTCCCTGTGGCTGCAGCAGATTGCCAGGACAGGTACAATTCCCTCAGAAATGAAAAGGTGTCAGTGGAATGTACTCTTTCGTTGCTGTGTGTTACCAACACTGCATTTCCAGTGAAATGATTCTTTTTCACAAGAAGTAAGAAACTTAGGAAACATTTCTATTACGGGGGACACAGCCACACAACTGATGGGTATATTGTAATATTGAGTGGATTTCAATGTTACCATCTTGGATATATTCCCTTCTGATTTGTCACCTCCCTCATCACCTTAAATAAATTAAGGAGAGTTCATGACTGGTTGGTTTGAGCAGATTTGATGGGGCAAATGGTTGTTTCTCCTGGCAAGATTTCTTAGGCTCTGATAAGTGATAGATAAGGAGCCAATGTGGGAGAAAATGGTGAATACATCTGTCAATGACTTCAGCTGTAATTAGAGCACAGTCTGAATCAAAAGCCCCAGATGCTTTATTAATTACTAAGAAACAAATAATTACAATTCTCCGAGCCAGCCCAATATCAAGCAACAAAAATATAGGTCTGGGTGGGTGGCGGAGTAGCACAATTAAGAAGTGGATATGGAGGGGGGAGGAGGAGTAACACAGGGAGCCTGGAGTGGCAGTGACCTACATTATTGTTGAGGAGGCTTGGGGACTAGTATTTCACGTTGTGGCATTACAAGGATAATTTTAAACTTATCTTTTCCGTGCATAAAATCCAGTTGTCTGTCAAACTCACAATCAGAATCCCATGTACATCAAAAGACCTTGGTTTTCCTATGAAAGGGGTCTACTATCTGAAACAGCAGAAGACCCTTTGAGGATGGCAGCAGCTGAAGCTGAAGGACATAATCAATTCTCCCACAAACAACATCCTGGGGCCAGAAATTTAACTGGATCAGCCACATAAATACTGCGGCTACAACAGGAGGTTAGAGGCTGATTCTCTGGGAGTGACTCATCTCCTGACTCTCTACAAGGCACAAATCAAGAGTGTGATGGAAGACTCTCCACTGGCCTAGATGACTGCAGCTCCAACAAACCTCAACAAGCTCATCCAGGAAATAACATTCTGCATGATTGACACCCTATAAAACACCTTAAACATTCACCCCCTACATCACTGGTGCAAGATGCCTGCGGTGTGTACCAATTACAAGATGCACTGCAGCAACTCTCAAACTCGCAGCCTCTATCACTGAGAAGGTCAAGGGCAGCAAGCACATCAGAACATCACTACCTCTAAGATGCCCTCCAAGTCACACGCTATCCTGATTTGGAAAAATATTGCCTTTCTTTCATCATTGCTGGGTCAAAATCCTGGAATGCCCCACCTAACAGTGGGACTAATGATACCTCATGGTTTGAAATAAAATGCCTAGCAACACTAATATTTAAAAATCATAGCCTTACTGATGTTTGGGGGCTCAAATGATAAGGAAAACGACGTAATAGTACATTTAGAAATGATATGGCCAACACACTTGCTTCCAGCTCCTGCACCTCAAATTTTCCAAACACAACACTGATCTGGCAGGAGTTAACACCCAGTATGAGATAAACTAAAATATGGCCTCAGCCAAAGAGATGGTCAGAGCACAGGTGACACCTTGGGTACCTGTCCTTTGGTCACTGACCACAGGGACTTGAACAAGTGATAATCACAGGGCAAATAGTCTGTCCCTAGAAATAAAATCTATGAATGCGTGCTGGTGGGTTGAGGAGACAGTCCTCACCAGGCAGAAAAAGACCGGGAAAGAATCATTAGTCTTTAGCATAGCTAGAATTTCATTATGAGGGAGTACCTCCACTACACAAACGGCAGGGGATCAAGAAGATGGTTCATCTCGACTTTCTCAGGGGCTATCAGGAAAGGGCAATAAATGCTGGCCTTTTCAGTAATGCCCAATTGTGTGAAAGAACAATTAGAAAAAGGAGTAAAAGTGCTAAACCATTCTTTTAGGTCGCTACTGTCAAGTTCGTAGCAAGCAGCCTAAGTTACAATATACATTGTATCAGCCAGTGGACCAAAGCATGGTGAGTTCAACTAACTGTGTTTGGGGGAGATGTCATATCTAATAGTCGACCAAACTATTGTGCGACTGCACGTTGACATTGGGACGCTCGAATCATTTCGTGCTTAAGCGGACTGGGAGCGCACTGGCCCGCTGAGGTGAAAATGCTCTCCGTACTGATGTGTATAAGTTTTATGTTCAAGAGTCACAGGTTACCCAGAAAGGGGATTGATTTTAAAGTAAATGATTAAGTTTATTAAAAAGCATCAGTTTAAACTATACATAACCTAAGTAGACAGTCAAATCATATGACCCATGACAGGCGAGAGCGGTTTATTGATCCCAGAGGATGGATGGGCAGAGGATGGATGGGCAGAGGATGGATGGGCAGATGTAGCCAGGTAGCCGATCTCTGCAGCTGGAAGAACAATATTTTGTCTGCTTGTTTACTGCAACCTTCCCTCTTTGCTCTGGATCTTCTTGAGCTAGCTGAGGTATTAGGAAGGTCTTTCCAGGTCAAAACATTCCTTCTTTCTCATTCATTCATGGGATGTGGGCTTCGCTGGCTGGGCCAGCATTTATTGCCCATCCATAGTTGCCCTTGAGAAGATGGTGCTGAGCTGCCTTCTTGAACCGCTGCAGTCCATGTGGTGTAGGTACACCCACAGTGCTGTTCGGGAGGTAGTTCCAGGATTTTGACTCGGCGATAGTGAAGGAACGGCGATATATTTCCAAGTCAGGATGGTGAGTAGCTTGGAGGTGAACTGCCTGGTGGTGGTGTTCCCATGTGTCTGCTACCCTTGTCCTTCTAGATGGTAGAGGTTGTGGGTTTGGAAGGTGCTGCCAAAGGAGCCTAGGTGAATTCTTGAAGTGAATTATCATATCTTTAATTACATTGAATGCTTCTGTGATCATTTAAAAGTCCCAGAATGTTACACCATGCTTTTTTTTCTGTATATCACTAATCCTCCAATTTTTTCAGTTAGCATTGGTACTAGTTTTATCTTGCATAATTTGGCTGTGATTACTAAACCAAAGGATGAAATAACACTTTTTGCATCCTCAGGATTACACATCCAGTGAATCACTGTTAAAGCACAATCTTTATGGAACTGTAGGCAAATGCACCAGTGGCCAATTTGTACAAAATCCCACCAACAACAAGTGACTTGAATTATCAATCTGTTTTGCTAGTGTTGGTCAGAACACCAGGAGAATTTCATGCCCCACTTTTAGTAGTGCTATAGGATCTTTTACATCCTCCTGTACAAATGGATAGGACCCAGCTTAATTCATCTGAAAGGTGATAGATCCAGCATTCTTTCAGTACTGCAATGAAAGCGTCAGTCTCAAGTGTGTGCTCGAGTGAGCTTGAACACACAGCCATCTGATCAGAGGCAACAGTATTATCATTGAGCCAATTAGCAAACACAAGGAATGGAATGCTCGTTGCAAGGTATAAATTAATATCTTTATCGTGTACAAATGGGTGGACAACATCCATTGGCCCAGATCTTTCACTGAAAGTCAAAGTTTCCAACCCTGATCAGACAAAAAAAAAATAAACCCACTTACCTTCCTCCGATTTTTCTGGGCAATCTTCTGACGTTGGATCATTCCAAAACTGACTCAGCACAGAAACCATCAGCGAAGGGAATCCAGGCAGGAGGCACTAGCTGCTGTATTCTGGTAAGTAAAGAGTTTAAATTCTTCAAAGCTTTTTTGAAAAGCTATAGAAACAAACAATTCAGACCAGTACTCTTATTTCCCAATTTTCATTGTTTTTTCATTCTAGGAAGTTGGTAAGGGTGTAGGGTGGGAAGGGGGTAGGGTGGGTAAGGGGATACGGTGGGTAAGGGTGTAGGGTGGGTAAGGGTGTAGGGTGGGTAAGGGGATACGGTGGGTAAGGGTGTAGGGTGGGTAAGGGGATACGGTGGGTAAGGGTGTAGGGTGGGTAAGGGGGTAGGGTGGGTAAGGGGGTAGGGTGGGTGCAGTAAATGGGAAAGGAAGTAGAGTGGGTAAGGTAATGGGTAAGGGGAGGCTGGATGAGGTGTTAAGGGGGTAGGATGGGTAAGTGGGTGAAGGAGTAAGGTGGCATCTGGTGGCGAGGTTGAATCAGGTCAGGCCAATAGGGGGTGGAGTCAGGCCTTCGGGGAGTAGGGAGTCAAGCAATGGGAACTAGTCAAGTCAGATTGGTGGAGGATCGCGGGGGTAGTTGGGTGATGAGGTCAGGGCAGGTCGGATCAGGGGAAAGTTGGGGGGTCAGGAGGGGTTGTTGGGAGTGTCAAGGGGGAAATCGTGGGGGTTGGGGGGTATGGTGAATCTGTTGTACAATTACTGAGGAGTTAGACTAGAATTTTTCTGTCTAACATTTCCTGGGTAACTAACCAGGTAAGAACATTGGAACCATCCAAAGGCTCTGACTCTAACTCAGAGTTGGACACTGATTCAGTCCATTGGAAGTTCAAACTTCCCAGGTAACTCCTAAGGAGTCAATACGTTGGGACTTCCAAGGTGGTCCTGTAGTGCAACTTGTGGGGTACACCTGGTCTCTGACTATCAAGAGACTGGAAGATCTGGACCAAACTTCTCAATTGCTATTGACATAGTTTCCTCAGCATTGCAAACAATATGTTGCTCTGGCTCTCCATTGTGGATCGCTGTTTATATTTACCTGATTGCTTTAGAAGGTGCTGACAGTAACAGCAACAATTTGCTTTTCTAATACATCTTTAACCTAGTAAAACATTCCTGGGCAATTCAGAAGAAGGAAATTTGACAAAAAAATCACACAATGAAATATAAGGAACATCCTCAAGAAGGAGATACAGGTAGAGAGGTGGAGAGTTTTAGAGTGAGTTTTTCAGAGATTTGGGTCTAAAAAGCTGAAGGTATATGGCAGTGTGAATTATTCTAATCATTTTTGATGATGTTCAGCAGATCAGGCTGGAGGAAGCTTTACCCTGTGGTTATATCTAACCTCAGATTACTCAAAACTGGAATTATGGAGCATAGTTTCCTCTGTTCACCACTGTTAGCAAAGAAAATTGGGTCATTGTATAATTTGGGTCAGTGGCTGAAATAGTAAAATGTTGTTTTTGGTCATTTTGATATTCCTTGTCTTGCTGAAGCTATAAAACAGAAATTGTTCAAGAGCTTGTCTGTCATGTGTTAAATGGGGTCCAGTTGTAGTTTAGGCTATTGAGAATTGACAATGTTTCCACAAAGCTGGGAGTACTTGAAGCCTCACAGTAACCCAGAAGTTATTGTTATAGGCTGTGCACAAGTTGTCCCTTTAAGATACTGCACATGCGAGTCTGCACAGAAAAATTTTAAGGTGCTGTGTGTTATAATATTCCTTTAAGGGGTAGCAGCATGACATCACTAGAAGGGGAGAGAATCATACGATCCAGTCTCAGTTTCACTTTTGTCCGTGAGTGGAACACATACAAACACACGAGCTAGGAGCAGTAGGCCATTCCGCCCTTCGAGCCTGCTCCGCCATTTAATAAAATCATGGCTGATCTGACAGTAACCTCAAACCTGTATCCCACCTACCCCAAATAACCTATCAGCCCCTTGCTTACCAAGACCCAATCCACCTCTGCCTTAAAAATATTCAAAGACTCTGCTTCCACCGCCTTTTCAGGAAGAGAGTTTCAAAAGCTCACAACCCTCTGACAGAAAAAAATTGCACCTCATCTCCGTTTGAAATAGGTGAGTCCTTATTTTTAAACAGTGACCCCTTGTCTTAGATTCTCCTTCAAGAGGAAACATCATCTCCACATCCACCCTGTCAACACCCCGCTGGATCTTAAAGGCTTCAATCAAGTCTCCTCTTACTCTTCTAAACTCCAGCAGATACAAGCCTAGTCTGTCCAACCTCTCCACATAAGACAACCCATCCATTCCAGGTATTAGTCTGGTGAACCTTCTCTGAACCACTTCCAATGCATTTATATCCTTCCTTAAATAAGGTGACCAATAATATACACAATACTCCAGATGTGGTCTCACTAGTACTCTGTGTAAATGAAGCATAACCTCCCTACTTTTGTATTCAATTCTCCTCACAATAACTGATAACATTCTATTAGCTTTCCTAATTACTTGTTGTACCTGCCTTTTGCAAGTCATTTATTAAGACACCCAGATCCCACTGCATCTCAGAGCTCTGCAATCTCTCACCATTTAGATAAGATGCTTCTCTTTTATTCTTCCTGCCAAAGTGGACAATTTCACATTTGCCCACATTATACTCCACTTGCCAGATTTTTGCCCACTCACTTAACCTAATTATACATTTTTTGTGGCCTCCTTATGTCCTCTTCACAACTTACTTTCCTACCTATCTTTGTGTCATCAGCAAATTTGGCACCATCCCATCCATCCCTTCATCCACGTCATTTATATAAATGGTAAACATTTGAGATCCCAGCACTGATCCCTGTGGCACAGCACTCGCTACATCTTGCCAACCTGAGAAAGATCCATTTATGCCTACTCACTGCTTCCTGTTAGCCAGCCAATCTTCTATCCATGCCAATTTGTTACCCACTATACCATGAACTTTTATCTTCTGCAATAACCTTTGATGTGGCACTTTATCAAATGCCTTCTGGAAATCTAAGTACAGTACATCCACTGGTTCCCCTTTATCCACAGCACATGTTACTTCTTCAAAGAACTCCAATAAGCTGGTTAAACATGATTTCCCTTCCACAAAACCATATTAACTCTTCCTGATTACCTTGAACTTATCTAAGTGCCCTGCTATGGCTTCTTTAATAATAGCTTCTAACATTTTCCTTATGACAGATGTTAAGCCAACTGGCCTATAGTACAGTTCTGATGTCTTCAAGCTTTCTATCCATGTGTATCTGTTCTCAGGTGCCTAGTCTAAATAAATGAACCCACAATGTGTTTACACAACCCCCTATGAGTGACTGGTGCCTTTATATCATTATAAAAACATGACACTGTGCACTTAAATGAATAGATCACATGCAACTGGTTGACAGACCGGAAGCAGAGAGTGTGAATAAACGGGTCTTTTTCCGGGTGGCAGGCGGTGACTAGAGGTGTATTGCAGTGATCAGTGCTTGGGCCCCAACTATTCACAATATTTATAAATGACTTGGATGAGGTAACCAAATGCAATTTTTCCAAGTTTGCTGACGACACAAAATTAGGTGGGGTTGAGATTGTGAGGGGGATGCAAAGAGGCTTTAGGGCAATTTAGATAAGTTGTGTGTGTGGGCAAACACACGGCAGATGCAGTATAATGTGGATAAATGTGAAGTTATACACTTCAGTGTGAAAAACAGAAAGGCAGAGTATTATTTAAATGGTGATATACTGGGAAATGTAAATGTACAAAGATATCTGGGTGTCCTTGTACACCAGTCAATGAAAGTAAACAGGCAGCTGCAGCAAACAATTAGGAAGGCAAATGGTATGCTGGCCTTCATTGCAAGAGGATTTGAGTTCAGAAGTAGGGATGTCTTACTGCAGTTATACAAGGTCTTGGCGAGACTATACCTGGAGTATTGAGTGCAATTTTAGTCTCCCTATCTAAGAAAGGATATACTTACCATAGGGGTAGTGCAGCGAAGGTTCACTAGGCTAATACCCTAGTACTGCCTGGGGATGGCAGGACTATCGTATAAGGAGAGATTGGTTCAACTTGGCATGTATTCATCAGGGTTTAGAAGAATGAGAGGGGATCTGAATGAAAAGTATAAAATTCTAACAGGGCTCGACAGACTGGATGCAGTGAGGGTGTTTCTCCTGGATGGGGAGTCGAGAACCAGGGGCCACAGTCTCAGGACACAGGACAGGCCACTTAGGACTGAGATGAGGAAAAATTTCTTCATTCAGAGGGTGGTCAACCTGTGGAATTCTCCACTATGGAAGCTGGGTCACTGAGTATATTCAAGAAAGAAATTGATAATTTTTTGGATATTAAGGGGTATGGAGAGAAAGCGGGAATATGGTGTTGAGATAGAGGATCAGCTATGATGCAGGTTCGAAGGGCCAAATGGATACTCCTGCTCCTAGTTTCTATGTTTCTATATTTCAACACAAAGAGAACCAGGGGGTCGTTGGTCACCCATGTATCCTCAATTTATTCTTCTGTATGTTGTTCCTATGCCGCATTTATAAAATGCCTCATTAAATACTTCCACAAACATAAAGCACATCAAGTGCTTTGAAGTTTTCATACATTTTTTTTCACCCTGTTGTGGACAGAGACATCAATATGCTGTGATTTTCAAAGGGCTTGCAACCTTAAAATTTATAAGTCACAAAGTTAGAAAGGTTAAATTATGTTCGCAAAGCTACTAACAAGCTTCTGAGTTCGGCATTAATTACAAAGTTTGCTTTTGATGGTAGATCAAAGTCTAGGTTTCAGGAACCTAGTTGTAATGAACACTCAAACCTTCTGCAGTTATATAATTACCAGCCAATTTTGAGCACAAATGAATATGATTACATCTAAAGCAATGGTAATATTCCTGAAATAATTTGAGTTTCTTGACAGTCATCAATATAAAGTAGTAAGTTATGAAGTTTAGCTTTACAGCTTGCAGTGGCGTAGTGGTATTGTCACTAGACATGTATTCCAGAGACCCAGGGTAATACTCTAGGGACCTGGGTTCAAATCCCAACATGGTAGATGGTGAAATTTGAATTCAATAAAAACGTGGAATGAAAAGCTTGATGATGACCATGAAACTCATTGCAGATTGTTGTAAAAAACCCATCTGGTTAACTCATGCCTTTTAGGGGAGGAAATCTGCCATCCTTACCTGGTCTGGCCTGCATGTGACTCTGGACCCACAGCAATGTGGTTGACTCTGAACAAGGGCAATTAGGGATGGGCCTAGCCAGTGACATCCATGCACCTTGAATGAAAATAAAAGAAATATAACTTAGAGTTAGGACTATAAGAGGGGAGGTGTGAGTTCACCTACCTATATTCCTAAGCAATGTCCTGCTGGTTATCTCAAACCTGTTAGGTATCCATTTCTCCATTTCCTTTGAGACACTTGGCAATACTCCTTTCTTTGGCGAAGCTTTTGGACATCTCTAATAATCTTTCCTTCCTTGGCTCAGCATCCATTTTTCCTTACATCCTGAAGAATTTTTCTATGTTAAAGCTATTGTATAAATGCAAGGTGTTTCTATTTGGCACACAAAAAATACTCTTCCTCACTATTTTCTCACTTGTGCAACCAACTGCCAAAGGAACTAGAGGGGAAATTATTAAGCATGTTTTTACACAGAGGATGGTTAAGATCGGCAATGCACTTTCTATACGGCTGCTTGATTCTGATTCTATATATAGAAAGCAATTGATGGATTCCTGAAGAGGATGCATGTGCAGGGCTATGGGGGAAGAGCTGGGGTGTGAGACTAAATTGGCCAGCTCTTTCAGACACAATGGGCCAAATAACCTCCTTATCTGAGTTGTACGATTCTAACACATGTAATTCTTATTTTCAAATTAATTTTACAGATAAGAGGAGACACACAAATTGTGTGCAGATCCAATGCATCCAGCTAGTTTGAAAACCGTACTGTAAGTGTAAAGGCCATCAAGAATTCTGAAAGTGAACGACAACTATTGTGCACTGTATCAACATATCCACTTTTGAGAAAGTGAGATCTTTGATGCTAAAAAAAAACTAATATAAAATTTAGTAATGAATCACTGAATTCCAAAGTATCTGTCATGACAAGATATTAATGTGTATAATGTTATTGGAAATTATTTTTTAAAATAGAATTCTAGTGGGGCTCTGTGTCTAGGTGTGTGTCTGCATGTGTCTTAACTGGGTTAAAGCCAGCTAGTCTGGGTGCTTTGATGTATAGTAGTTTTGAGCTGTTAATTGGGTCAGCAGTAAGGAGAACAGTGAGGTTAAGTGTTTGTTTGCATCTATTGAATAAAACATTTAAGTCTGCAGGTAAAATCTTGCACCTAACTAGAAGAAGCCAAACAATATGTTTATCTTTTTCAGCTACTAATAAAATTAGGGCTATGAAAGGGGTTTTATTGTCAGAAGAGCTGAAGTTTAAAAGATCTAGTGATACAATGGAAAATTTACAATCAAAGGGAAAGCTAGATATATAAAGAAAAGAGTTTGTGTGTGTTAGGTAGAGGCATTTAAGACCTAACAAGCCTGTATGCCTCCAACCAACTTGTAAAGGACCCTCTTTTGGAATCCATAAGGTCAAATGTGCTTTGCTTGGTGTCTATTAAAGTCTATGGGTTAGTGGAGATTTACCTGGCGGTGACTCATTTGGGGATTTGTTAAAAGTTATTGTAGTAGTAATTTGTAGCCATATGTATGTGTTTAATTTGTTGTTAAATTAATAAATATTAATTTAGTTTTATATAAAAACCACAAGCCTCGGTGGTCTTATTCCTATTGAATTCAAAGTTTGCATCTCGAAATGACAAATTGCAAAAGTGGATTATGACAGTTTGTTTCAAATTTCCCTCTGGGATTTACCTTTACCATCGGCTGTATCGTAATAGTATCGCAAGAAGACAACATTCAGCTGCCACCATTTTGATTTAGTAGATATAAGAATAGGCAAGATGTTTATACTTCTCTTGTCAAAAACCATATTTAAAACCTGTTCATAATTGTATAAGCGCATTTAAAATGCTTTTCAAATTAAAATTGAATGTAGCAACACTGGTTAAAGTCTGTCCACCATGGACAGACCATGCCATTAACAGGTGTCCAAAATTTCACCTGACCACTTCCAGTTTTGAAAGGAGTGAAGAATAATATGGTAGGGGGAAAACATCCATTAAGTTTGGTGGCTACAATTTCAAAGTCATAATGGACTCTTAAATCAGTGTCACATTCTGCCATCTTGAATCTTGTCCAATTAACCCCAATGTTAAGAAAGGGATTTGCTTTGATGAAAGGCCATACCTCTTCTATAAAATTCAGCAACAATCAATTGGGCGGTTACAAATTTATTGAAATCACCAGCAAATGGTGTATAACAAGTCATTAACGAATGCTTTCATCAGTTACTCTTCTTCTGCAAGTTTTGTGGAAATAGATGGAAATGGCTGTGAGAAATTTTCCAAAGATTTTACACACTTACCCAGAATGCAGACTCAAGGTCACAATAGGATTTGCCTATTCCATATCATTAGAAACAAAATGAGTTGGTGTTGTCTAAGCAGAAATGCTGCAGAAATTAGGTCCATGTCAATAATGTAGACGTGAAAAAGAAAACTTAGGATACTGTTCAACAGCAGTAGTATCAGCAGTGCTTTATTCATTAAATATGCCAGGCGACACTTTAACAATTCCATTCCTACTCTGCAAAGTGGCAAGTAGGCGTCCTACAACACCATTAAACTTAGGATACTACTGCTGAGTATTATGCTGCCCAAACCACATATGTTCCTGAACTTCTCCATAAATAGCACTCACTTTATGGTTTAAATTAAGTGTATGGCTGTATTCTGATACAGAGCAGCAGACTTCAAAGGAGCTATTTCAGCATGGAGAATACGGACAGGCGTAGATCAGAATTAAGAACAGCCAGGACTTTGACTGAGATCTTGGAAGAATCAATAACCCAAATATAAAACTACAGGCTCACTAGTTACAACTTTGAGAATACCTCGAGAAACTTCAATCTAACATTTTCAAGTTCTGTCTTGAAGTTGTTATTTTTCCTTCTCTTAACATGGAATTTTAAACAATCCACACTCAGCATGTTTGACATATGACATTAATATGATTGGGTGCGCACTGAAAAATTCTGCCAAATCAACTCGGGGGAAAGTGAAAAGTTTTAACATTCCACCTTCCAGACAGAAACAAGGCTTAACACTAAATGATTGTTGATCATAAAATAGATTCAAATGAAGGAAGTCCATTTGGTTTTAACTTTCCAGGATACCAACCATTAAGTTTCGCCATTATAGCGTCTAATATGTTTTTGGATTCACTCTAACAGCATGTTCTGCTGCAGTAAGAGATGCATATTTATAGGGCAACTTCACATAATTGCTGTATCAAACAACAAATGTTAAGCATAGGACAAAGAGATGTGAAGAAGAGATAAAATACCAATTGGTAAATAACCTGGAAGCATAAGAGAAAGGTTCAATTCAATAAGGGGAAATAAAAGAAATTGAGGGTAGGAGATGGGAGAACACCAGGATATAATTTGTTGAGGTGAACATATTTTGTACAATGTGGCAGGTTTATAGGGTAACTTGAACTTTATAGTCCTAGTTTTTCTGAATTAATATTTCATAAAATGATCCAATCATCTGTTCTCTTTCTTCAATTCTGTAATCTGCCACAGTGCCGGTGTTAATATACAAAATACAGCAGTTGGAATCCAGGCAAGTGGACAGATTGCAAAAGACCATCTAAAACCTGGAAAGGCGTGGAATAATATAGCTCATGGATTATGCAAAAGGATTGAAGGGTTGGAGTGAACTATGAAACTCCACACGGAGAATATAATTGACATTGCTCAAAAAGAAGTGGAAAAGACCAGTTTGAAATGGGATCTGGAGAAACAACAATATCATAAAAAGTTCAAAGATTAAACCAAGCATGAGTATGAAATCCTTTTGTGTGAACATAAAAAGCATCTCAACAACGTCCTTGAAATGGAAAAAAGAGATTTTGACCAGAGAAAGAATGACATGGTAATGCACAAAAATCCCATTTTTACTTTGCTAAGCCGGAATAAGAATTTTCCACATTTGAGTTCGGAAAATGAGCTTGAAGATGGAATTACACCTACAGCGAACAAAGAGGAGGATTGGACTGTACACTTAAATGAAACATTCGTTGCTGAGTTAAAGACTGGGAATAAGAGGGAGAAGAAACATAAAAGTTGAATTATGATAATATAATGATGTGCAAATTCTACTAATCATGTTACATTTTTGTTTAAGTATGTTTTTGTAATTGTATAATATGATGTGTAGTTGTGAAATGGAAAGGAAATTTTATTTGTATAGTGTGTAATAAGCTATTGTTAGAGGTTTATGACGTTAAGTTTGTATGAGGCGGATGTAAGGCCATTGTAAAGAAACCTTCACTGTTGTGAAGCTTTCCTTCCTCCAAAGATAAAGGTGTTACGAAGTGGAACTAGTTTAGATGAGTTGTATTGGTATTTGTGGGTGTTAGGAATGAGTTTTAGCTTTAAAGTTTAAGTTTGATTTGTATTTCTGTATCTGTGTGTTAAGAAAAGGTTAAATTGAGTTTTAGTTTCACTTTAAAAAGGTGACTATAAGCTAAGGTAAACAAACAAAGGTGGAAGGACTGGGCTATTGCCTAGTAACAGTGGTCCAGAGAGGCAGATCCTTCCCACAGACACACAGAGAATAAGAAAGACAGCAGTTTGATTTGGAAGCTGTTGGAGTTCAGCTGGTTTGGAAGATATTTGTCAAACAGAAGCCACCTGGAAGGGACAGATAGTCAGACCCAAGCTAAAGAAAAACCTCCAAAAATCCAGGGGAGCAGAAGAGGGGAAAGTCCAAAGAAGACCGTCTAGTCAAAGGAAGGACAAGAACCTGGAAAAAGTCCTGTTAATGCAGGTGAGGGGCAGAGAAAAAGGCTCCAAGCTTCAGATTTAAAGAGACCAAAGCTACAGAAAGCAGCTTTCAAGTGAGAACAGCTTGCAAAAGGTGAGAAGGTCCAAAGAGACAACTGAAGATCTGTAACTCTTTGCTATGTGAAGCAGTGGTGTACTATTGATGGCTGAGTCAGTGAGAGAGAGTGCCTAGAAGACAGCTTGAATGCATGTGGTGACCCAGGGAAGAGGAACATCAGAAGGAGAGTTCGAAACCCAGGAGGTGAACCTTTGAGAAGGCATGGGAGAGAAAGCGTTGGTTTGGGAGAAGATTCCAAGGCGAGGCCTTGGAGATTGGAGATTGGAAACCCTCATGTGAAAGTTGGAGTGTAGTGAGACCAGTTGGCTCACTGTGTGATAAGTGTCTGGGTGGAGTTGAGGAGAGATCCATAGCATCTGGTTGAGGTGGCATCTGTCACTTGGTTTCAGAGTGTGGTGTGTCAGACCACAGGGTGCCTATTGGAACATGGACTGTGTACTTACTGTGGGCATTAGGGTATAGGATAGCTTTTGTAACTTGCGTTATTCTTACAAATCTGTATATTTCTGTAAAGATATAGTTGTGGGTGATGGAGTATTGTAATATAGTTAATCTTTTCTTGTTTAATAAATGTTTTATTCTTTTGTTAAAAGTTCATCAGCTGACTCCTGTGACTCTGTTCAGTAGCTGCTTTCCATTTATCTAAACAAACAAATAAAAGTTAGGATCTATGAAGCTGGGATCCACTCTGGGACAAGGTTTGTCCAGGAGTAACCTCAGCTCAGATCACAACACCCACTACCTGTCCTCTACTCCCACTCTGGCCACAGGAGGGGCAGCTACATTACCTCTCCAGCTTGGTAGGCGATGGCAGTGGTGGTCAGTGCCAATATTGCACAGAAGAGGTTGACCATCCAATACAGATAGAGGATGAATGATCTCATCCAGGCAGCCAAAGTATGGCGATAAAAACAAAAAAACTGCGGATGCTGGAAATCCAAAACAAAAACAAAAACAGAATTACCTGGAAAAACTCAGCAGGTCTGGCAGCATCGGCAGAGAAGAAAAGAGTTGTCGTTTCGAGTCCTCATGGCCCTTCGACAGAACTTGAGTTTGAGTCCAAGAAAGAGTTGAAATATAAGCTGGTTTAAGGTGTGTGTGTGGAGGGCGGAGAGAGAGAGAGAGAGAGAGAGAGGTGGAGTGGGGGTGTGGTTGTAGGGACAAACAAGCAGTGATAGAAGCAGATCATCAAAAGATGTCAACAATAATAATACAAAAGAACACATAGGTGTTAAAGTTAAAGTTGGTGATATTATCTAAACGAATGTGCTAATTAAGAATGGATGGTAGGGCACTCAAGGTATAGCTCTAGTGGGGGTGGGGAGAGCATAAAAGATGTAAAAAAAAAAATTAAATAAATAAATAAATATTTTTTTTTCTCTTTTTATAATGGAAATAGGTGGGAAAAGGAAAATCTATATAATTTATTGGAAAAAAAAAGAAAAGGAAGGGGGAAACAGAAAGGGGGTGGGGATGGGGGAGGGACCTCACGACCTAAAGTTGTTGAATTCAATATTCAGTCCGGAAGGCTGTAAAGTGCCTAGTCGGAAGATGAGGTGTTGTTCCTCCAGTTTGCGTTGGGCTTCACTGGAACAATGCAGCAAGCCAAGGACAGACATGTGGGCAAGAGAGCAGGGTGGAGTGTTAAAATGGCAATTGACAGGGAGGTTTGGGTCATTCTTGCGGACAGACCGCAGGTGTTCTGCAAAGCGGTCGCCCAGTTTACGTTTGGTCTCTCCAATGTAGAGGAGACCACATTGGGAGCAACGAATGCAGTAGACTAAGTTGGGGGAAATGCAAGTGAAATGCTGCTTCACTTGAAAGGAGTGTTTGGGTCCTTGGACGGTGAGGAGAGAGGAAGTGAAGGGGCAGGTATTGCATCTTTTGCGTGGACCTGGGGTGGTGCCATAGGAGGGGGTTGAGGAGTAGGGGGTGATGGAGGAGTGGACCAGGGTGTCCCGGAGGGAGCGATCCCTACAGAATGCCGATAGGGGGGGTGAAGGGAAGATGTGTTTGGTGGTGGCATCATGCTGGAGTTGGCGGAAATGGCGGAGGATGATCCTTTGAATACGGAGGCTGGTGGGGTGATAAGTGAGGACAAGGGGGACCCTATCATGTTTCTGGGAGGGAGGAGAAGGCGTGAGGGCGGATGTGCGGGAGATGGGCCGGACACGGTTGAGGGCCCTGTCAACGACTGTGGGTGGAAAACCTCGGTTATGGAAGAAGGAGGATTCTCTCAGTTCCTTCGCCTCCGTCGCATCTGTTCCGATGATGCTACCTTCAAAAACAGTTCCATCCCATTCTCTCAGTTCCTTCGCCTCCGTCGCATCTGTTCCGATGATGCTACCTTCAAAAACAGTTCCTCTGACATGTCCTCCTTCTTCCTTAACCGAGATTTTCCACCCACCGTCGTTGACAGGGCCCTCAACCGTGTCCGGCCCATCTCCCGCGCATCCGCCCTCACACCTTCTCCTCCCTCCCAGAAACATGATAGGGTCCCCCTTGTCCTCACTTATCACCCCACCAGCCTCCGTATTCAAAGGATCATCCTCCGCCATTTCCACCAACTCCAGCATGATGCCACCACCAAACACATCTTCCCTTCACCCCCCCTATCGGCATTCCGTAGGGATCGCTCCCTCCGGGACACCCTGGTCCACTCCTCCATCACCCCCTACTCCTCAACCCCCTCCTATGGCACCACCCCATGTCCACGCAAAAGATGCAATACCTGCCCCTTCACTTCCTCTCTCCTCACCGTCCAAGGACCCAAACACTCCTTTCAAGTGAAGCAGCATTTCACTTGCATTTCCCCCAACTTAGTCTACTGCATTCGTTGCTCCCAATGTGGTCTCCTCTACATTGGAGAGACCAAACGTAAACTGGGCGACCGCTTTGCAGAACACCTGCGGTCTGTCCACAAGAATGACCCAAACCTCCCAGTCGCTTGCCATTTTAACACTCCACCCTGCTCTCTTGCCCACATGTCTGTCCTTGGCTTGCTGCATTGTTCCAGTGAAGCCCAACGCAAACTGGAGGAACAGCACCTCACCTTCCGACTAGGCACTTTACAGCCATCCGGACTGAATATTGAATTCAACAACTTTAGGTCGTGAGCTCCCTCCCCCATCCCCACCCCCTTTCTGTTACCCCCTTCCTTTTCTTTTTTTTTTCCAATAATTTATATAGATTTTCCTTTTCCCACCTATTACCATTATAAAAAGAGAGAAAAAAAAATATTTATTTATTTATTTATTTATTTTTTTACATCTTTTATGCTCTCCCCACCCCCACTAGAGCTATACCTTGAGTGCCCTACCATCCATTCTTAATTAGCACATTCGTTTAGATAATATCACCAACTTTAACTTTAACACCTATGTGTTCTTTTGTATTATTATTGTTGACATCTTTTGATGACCTGCTTCTATCACTGCTTGTTTGTCCCTACAACCACACCCCCACTCCACCTCTCTCTCTCTCTCCGCCCCCACACACACCTTAAACCAGCTTATATTTCAACTCTTTCTTGGACTCGAACTCAAGTTCTGTCGAAGGGTCATGAGGACTCGAAACGACAACTCTTTTCTTCTCTGCCGATGCTGCCAGACCTGCTGAGTTTTTCCAGGTAATTCTGTTTTTGTTTTTGTAGCCAAAGTATGGCAACCATCTCAACACTCTAAATTCACACACTCAAGCCCATCACACATTCACTGGCTTCTCACTCACTGCCAGATCAAGGGACATCACCACCCATTCTCACACATTTACCCTAACATGTCTATTTGGCCTCATCTACCCTGGAGGCTGCCTCACCATCTTGAGGCCACTTGCACAGATCAACATGTGTCCCCCACACACACCCTACGATACCCTCCTTGCCCTGTACAGCTCTCATCCTGCAGCCTCTTCCCTTGCCTGAGGCCACTTCCCCCCCTTGCCCAAGCAAGACTTACCCTGCAGCCATTGAAAAGGCACCCACATGTGGCTGATCTGGTAGGTAGAGACCTGCCCGTGAGTCCCCCTTAAAGTGATGCGGTGCTGCCTGTGAAGCCTGGGGCTGATGATGGGAGTGCTGACTGAAGAAAGGTCGACAAACAAACTTTGAAGTCCCAAGCAAAGTGTAGCCTGCCAAGTGCATGCCTTATACACGCTGTTGTGAAAGACATCGGTGTGTGTTCCCGCTGATGTGGGTGGACAATCCAGTGGGGGTGGGGTGGATGATGCAGGGATGAATCCGGTGGGCTGGCCTTATAATGATATGCTGATTTTTTACAGTGAGGTTCCCGATGTCCGATGGCAAACTAACTTCACCACCTTGTGAAACCAACTTTTGGCCTTCTAGCCATATTGTCCACTCATGCCACTAAACATGCCCAACGCCGGCAGGCATGGAAAATCCCGGCCATGGTTGCTTCTTTATGATGTTGTACCAGTCTAGCACAATATAGACATGCACTGTTTATGTCCCACACAACCAAGGCCACCTCGCCAGGAGGAGACCCGATGATTCTCCACAGTGAGAGTAGACATACAAGCCTACCAACTCCCTCAGCTACCTCGACTACAGCTCCTCACACACTGCTTCCTGTAAGGACTCCATCCCACTCTCTCAGTTCCTTCGCCCACCGCATCTGTTCTGATGATGCCACTTTCAAAAACAGTTCCTCTGACATGTCCTCCTTCTTCCTTAACCGAGGTTTTCCACCCACGGTGGTTGACAGGGCCCTCAACCGTGTCTCGCGCATCCGCCGTCACGCCTTCTCCTCCCTCCCAGAAACATGATAGGGTCCCCCTTGTCCTCACTTATCACCCCACCAGCCTCCGCATTCAAAGGATCATCCTCCACCATTTTTGCCAACTCCAGCATGATGCCACCACCAAACACATCTTCCCTTCACCCCCCTCTGGCGGCATTCCACAGGGATCGTTCCCTCCGGGACACTCTGGTCCACTCCTCCATCACCCCCAACTCCTCAACCCCTCCCACGGAACCTTCCCATGCAACCGCAGAAGGTGCAACACCTGCCCCTTTACTTCCCCTCTCCTCACCATCCATGGGCCCAAACACTCCTTTCAAGTGAAGCAGCATTTCACTTGCACTTCCCTCAATTTATTCTACTGCATTCGTTGCTCCCAATGCAGTTTCCTCTACATTGGAGAGACCAAACGCAGACTGGGTGACCACTTTGCAGAACACCTTCGGTCTGTCTGCAAGCGTTACCCAGACCTCCCTGTCACGTGTCATTTTAACACTCCACCCTGCTCTCATGCCCACATGTCCGTCCTTGGCCTGCTGCATTGTTCCAGTGAAGCTCAACGCAAACTGGAAGAACAGCACCTCATCTTCCGACTAGGCACTTTACAGCCTTCCGGACTGAATATTGAGTTCAACAATTTTAGATCATGAACTCTCTCCTCCATCCCCACCCCCTTTCTGACCCCCCCCCCCCCCCTTTTTTTTCTTTTATTTTCCAATAATTTATATAGATTTTTCTTTTCCCACCTATTTACATTATTTTTAAATGTATTTCCATCCATTGTTTTATCTCTACCTTTTAGCCTATTTCAATCCCTTCCCTTCACCCACCCCACCCCCACTAGGGCTATCTGTACCTTGCTTGTCCTGCTTTCTACCCTTAATTAGCACATTCCTTAGATAATATCACCACCTTCAACACCTCTTTGTCCTTTTGTCTATGACATCTTTTGGTTAACTCCACCTATCACTGGCCCTCTATCCAGCTCTACATGTCCCACCCTCTCCTTAAACCAGCTTATATTTCACCTCTTTTCTATTTTTACTTAGTTCTGTTGAATAGTCATACGGACTCGAAATGTTAACTGTGTTCCTCTCCGCAGATGCTGTCAGACCTGCTGAGTTTTTCCAGGTATTTCTATTTTTATTTTTGTTTTAGACATATTAGTGTTACTTGCCCATTGAATGCAAAATGGTTCACACCGTAATAATAACATTTTAAGAGTGGAATAAACAGAAAAACTATCTTTCAGAAGTGAGCCTTATTTGGTTTAAAGCTCAAGAGACCTATATTAAACGTATGTGGAAGTATTACTTTGATCACTGCTAGAACTTGTCTCTTTCTTTTCCTTCTTGTAAATATGGGGCTGAAATTTCACTCTTATATGGGGTGAGTGTGGAGGAGGGCAATGCAAATGTTTACAGTCCAGCCAACATGCCAGTCAACTGGCACCATCCTACTCCAGGGGTGTTTTCCCAGAGGTGAGATTAGGGGATAAAAGGGCTACCTGTCCACAAATGGCATATGGTCAATTAAGATAAGTTAGTTGGCCTTAATTGGCCACTTACAGATACCAGCTGGAATTTTCCAGTTGACTTGAGGGTGTCCCATGCATTGGGGTTTAGCACAGCTGCCTGGAGGGGGGTCTCACTGCTTACTTGGCCACACAGTGCAGGGCGGGACCCAAATTCCTGCTGATGGTGTATGTTCATTCGCATGATGGTGCACGATGCACTCACCCCAGTATCTTTTAACTATTTTTTTCCAAGGCATCTTTGACTCTCCCAGTCTTCCTTTCCTTCCCACTACCGGGATTAAAAATGAACCTTTCTCCCAATTTGTCATTTACCTCACCTTCTCTCTGATCCTGTTTGCCATGGTATGGTTATGCACTATGATATTTGGCTATTTGTGTAAATTTCTCAGTAATAAACTTTTTTTTATTTGATGTCATTTTCTCAAAGCATTGTCTGATCACATTGGACATGGAGCTTTTTAACTAGATCTTTTTTTAATGAATTTGGAAGTGGTTGCTGAATGAAACCTCACACATCTTGTGAAAATTTTGTGATCTCCGATCTCCTCGGCATTGCTTTATGTTTTACTGTATAAGGCTATAGCTTGAAGGCAACACCAGTACAAAGCACAAACAGCCACACATCACCAAAGAGCGTTAATCTAAGTTCTATGTTCTTACAATTTCTTGTATAAAGTTCTAATGCAAAGTAAATCATCATCTGTTACCCTTCATTATGTTGCCAAAGAATAATTGAGAGAAACCGAGAACAGTCAGACAAACAGTTCACAGGAATTTGACTTTCAATCAACAAATTCTGGCAGTAGGTTAGTAATTGCACTTGCTGCAGCTTATGCATTCCATTTCTTTGCACACTCGTTCATGGGATGAGGAGTTTATCTTATAAAGAAAGGTTAAACAGGTTGGGCTGATACCCATTGGAGTTTAGAAGAATGAGAGGTGACCTAATTGAAACATATAAGATCCTGAGGGGATTTTGATAGGGTAGATGCTGGGAGGATGTTTCCACTTGTGGGAGAGACTAGGTGTTGGCATAAGCAGGATGGTATCAAATCGGTCGCCTTTATACACAGCACCTGATATTTGATTCCATTCACTGCAATGGAGCTGAGTATCAGCGTTGAATGTAATGAGCAAGTCCATTTCATATTGCCAATTGTGCATCACTCCCTAAGACAAATTTCTACCTAATTATATTGAATGGTCTTTTCTTGAAACAGTATCCTGTTGTCATGAAGCTATTAATGTATATAATATTATTGGAAAATATTTTTCTTTTAAAATAGAGGTTTAGTCTGTGGGCGCGTCTTAATTGGATTAAAGCCAGCTATTTTGGGCACTTTGACATGTACTAGATTTGAGATGTCAGAGAGGTAGAGTACATTTGCATTTTTTGAATAGAAGTGGGGTGAAATCTGGCACCTAGCTAGCAGAGACCAAGCAATATGTTTATATGACTAATAAAATTGGTATTATGTAAGGGGTTTTATTGTTAGAAGAGGTGGAGTTCAAAGAGGCTGGTGATACAATGAGAATTTACATTCAATGAGATGTGCTGGATATAACAGATAGCAGTTTTGTGTGTGCAGGGCAGAGGCAATGTAAGATCAAAGCAGCTGTAAGCCTACAATTACCTGTAAAGAAACCAAAGTGAAAGGTACCTCATCTTGAATTTGTGAGGTGAAAATGCTTTGCCTGGTGTCTGGTTCAGTCTATCAGTTGCTGTTGCCTTAATGGAGATTAGTTTGGGAATTTGTTAAAGTTTTACCTTAGTAATTTGTAGCCATGTGTATATGTTTAATGTGTTGTAACTTAATAAAATGTTTCATTTAGTTTAATATAAAACCTCTCGATAACTGGTGGTCTGATTCCTGATTTTAGCACTGCATCTCAAATATACCATTTAAAAAATATAGGTTATAACAGTTGTTTAAAGTTTCTCTCTGGGATTTTTAAAGAATTCAGCTTTACCAACAGTTGGGTCACAGCAATTGGGGCTCATCTGGGATAAAAATATTTCTAGTTCCTTGATTGGACTTGATGAATCTAAAGATTACAAGTCCAAGGAGCACTTTGAATTCAGGAGCTGGTGAGGTATTTTAGAAGTGGTAAGACTGTAAGGTGGCTTTGGCAATTGTTAAGACTTGTCTGGATGTAGAACAGATGACTCTGATTGGGTTGGAGAAAATAATCAAAAGTAAGTTCACAGAGTTGGCAGATAAGCTTAAATTGGGGTTACCTGCGGGTGCTGGAAATCATGTATAATTAAAAGTTTAGCACAGCATCTACAGTTGGAAGTGAAACCTGACACTAGTGAGTCACAGCTGGAAGTAGTGAGACCTCAGTTGTAAATAAAAAAGCTTGAATTAGAAGCAAAGGACAGAGAAATAGCTTTTAAAAGGGAATTAGAAATTAGAAAGATAGAGAAGAAGGAAAGAGAAAAAGAGAGAGCGAGAGAGAGAATTCCAACTGAAAATATTGGCAGTTTAAAAAGTAGGTGAGGAGGGATTTATCTCTAGAGTAGAACCCAGTGGGGAGATGTTTAAATTTGTACAAGCTCTTCCAAAGTTTGAGGAAAATGGTATTGAAGCATTCTTTATTTCATTTGAGAAGCTAGCTAAACAGATGAAATGGCCACGGGAAAACTGGGCGTTATTATTACAGTCTAAGTTGTTAGGTAGGGTGCATGAGGCCTATGCTTCGCTATCAGAAGAATTCATTTTTGTTATTTGCTATTAGAGACAGTCCCAATGCATCGACTGGTTTTAACTCTTTTGAACTAGAGATGAGGTGAGGGGAGGGGAGGGTAGGGAAGGGAAAGGAAGGAAAGGGAAGGGAAGGGAAGGGAAAAGTATGAAAGGAGGGAAGGACAAAAGGGGGATGGGGAAGGGAGGGAGTGAAGAAGGGAGGGATGGAGGGAAACACACATCTGCTGCAAACCACGTGCAATCTCTGGCTTCATATAATTCATATGTAAAGACAATTCCCAGAACATACTTATGTAAATATATTATTTTGGGTACATAATACATGTGTGAGTGTACAAACATATGCCCAAAAAAATATATTGTGGAGCTACTTTCTCAAGAATCTGCCAAAAAAAAAGCCAGAGTTAGAACACTCAAGAAATTCTGTCAACTACATCCGACTGTCAATATTGGCAATCATCGTGGGAAGGAAATGCAGATCAGTTAATCTGTCAAAAAGACACTGACTTCATCAAAGTGTACCCAACCATGACATAAAGGAACATTTTTGTTTGCTTTTGCTACTCTCTTTTATAGGCAAATGTGCACTGTTGGTAGGATTCATGCCTGTAACTCAGCAGGTTGTAAATTCAAATTCCACTCCAGAACTCAAACATATAACCTAGGCTGACATTCCAGTGCAATACTAGCAGAGCTCCAAGTATCAGTGGCAAGTGCTGGCAGACTTAAAAACGAGGAGGCTCAGAAGAAGGGATTCCCAAATTCCTCTTGGACCCTCTCAGACTGAAAGACCAGCCCTGCTGTGTGGCTCCACTTGTCGGCCTCAATTCCCCTCCCAGCTCTCCCATAACCCTTGGGCTAGAAGTTACACTACTACCATTTACCCCATTGTAAACATGTGCTTTCCATTAAATTTCTGGCTTCAAGCACTAATACATTCTTTAATAAACATAAATTTCCACAAACAAAAATTATCTCACAGAACAATCAAAAGTTCATTATTTATGCAGTTTCTAAGCATATGCACTAAAAAAATCCCTATAATATATTTTGTTACCTTCCCCATAGTAGAAAACATTTTAACTCACTTTAGAATCAAAATAGAGAGCAAAAGGCTTGCTTTGATTGGCATAGGAGGAAGACGACACTCCAAATTCATATTATTCCTCTGTTTTGGTCACTTGAAATAAAAACTGCAAACTTCTCCAAGATCTCCATTGAGAAATACATCTTAGTTTTGCACTCTACATGCCAGGTGCTGTTAATTGTAGGTATTGTGTAGCTCTGGATAAAACAATTTCAACATCTTTTGGGAAATGCAAAGAAATTTGCAAAATATTACAGAATATAGAGAGAGGCAACTTCTACTTCCCAGGCATGGAGGCTTGACTTCAGTTCAGGGTCAGGAACCAAAAGCCTGAACTGTTACCGAGAACTGACTCCTGCACCATGTCTGCACCACTCACGCGATGAAATCTTCAAATGTTAAAATGCCATAATTGGACCAAAGGCAAATTCAGTGCCCCCCCCAATTAGAGGTGCCAAACTCTGTGAGGAGGCAGGAGCTGCCTGCTAGAACAGGGACATCAAAGGCAGAGGACAGCTATGATGGGGCCTACTGCTGCCTTGCACCAAACAGAAGGTAGGCGTTAAAGCCACTTAATGGGCTCACCGGGCACTGCCAGGATTTAACCAGGAGATCTCCGCCAAGTGCCCAGCCAGTCAGTTTTCCCCGCACGGGCTGGCAGCAAGCAAGGGGGATCCCTCCTTAATAGGCCCCCCCCCCCTGCGCTCATCAGAGGGCCTCCCTCCCCAACCCCATGGTGGTGCCTCTCCCCCAGTGGCCTCTCAAACCCTGGCCCCACACCTCCCCCCCCTCACCAGGGCTAGTTTGGCACCCAGTGAAACCCCCAAACACTGACAAAGTTAAGATCTAGCCCAGCTCACCTCCTCAAGCCCTCAGTAGAGTACCAACCGTGGTCACCACTCCCACCTCTCTGAGGGGCAGAAGCCTCACTTCCAGCCAATTTAAGATTGGCCATTAAATTACTGTAGGACAGCTGTTCTTCACTTGGAAAGGCTCCCCCGCTCCTCTCAGCTTTTTAGCCAGGACCATAGCACCCTTTAAATTCCAAACCATGTATTTGAAGTATCAGAAATAACTTTATAAAGTTAGTAAAGGAGTCCATTCCATTGAAGCAGGAAGAGAGGGTAGGTTAACAAGTGGCTGCATCTACATGTTTCTCTGTTTTACTTTATCTATAAAGCAGCAAAATAGTATTCCTATTCATACAGTGAGATTGGCAACTGAATATGACTTCTCTTACTAAACATTCCACAATACATCAAAGGCAAACTTGATGAAGTCATGTCTTTACTTATCCATATTACAAACCTGAGAGTTGCCAACTAGGAAGTGTACCTAGCTTGAAAGAAATGAGTAACACTAGGTGGGGCCCTAATGTCATTAAGTGGGGGGAGGGTCAGTTAGCTCAGTTGGCTAGCATGTGATGCAGACTGATGCCATTGGCATGGGTTCAATCCCAGTACCAGCTTTGGTAGTTCATGGAGGCCTTGCCTTGTCCTGAGTTTGCAGAGTGGTGCTCCCTAATGCAATGAGTTGCCAAACTTGTCTCTCTCTAATGGAAGGAGATGTCTATGGACCTTTGAGACTATGGTTAGATGATGATCAATGCTTTTAAGACAATTCTTCAAGCGGGGGCAAATGCAGGTCCTGACCCCAATGTCTGCGAGTGCCACCTGCCTGGGCGATCTTCCCAGAGGTGGTCAGTTAAGAGGCTGCCTCTGGAAGTGCCATCCAATTAGAGATGGTGGGCAGGCACTGAAGGCAAGAGGACAAATGGAAGTACCCAAGGCTCTAGGCTGCTGCACTGGGAAACGGGAAGCAGTGAGGTGAAGGCACCCTCTGAAGATGTAGAAAATATTTCATAATGAGCTGCCAGACCATCATTGTGGAGGGAAACCTTGCTGGGCGGCAAGGTTCCACCCAACATGAGAATTTAACCAGTTTAACTATTAGCACTTATTGCAAGCATGTAGGTTTACCTATATTTGTGATGTCTTTTGCTGTTTGCTATCTTTTCTATCACTGAAGTTCATTGCCTCATTCTCAAAGGTTGGATATGTTGACTGCTCTGCTGCTACCGTTTAGAGCTCCTCGAGAACTATGATAAAAGCAAAATACTGCGAATGCTGGAAATCTAGAACAAAAACAAAAATACCTGGAAAAACTCAGCAGGTCTGACAGCATCTGCGGAGAGGGTTACAGTTGACGTTTCGAGTCCATATGACCCTTCATCAGAACTAAAAGATGTAGAAATGAGATGAAATATAAGTTGGTAGAGGGGGGTGGGACAGGTAGAGCTCGATAGGGGGCCAGTGATAGGTCGAGGCCAAGAAGAGACTGCCAAAGATGTCATAGCCAAGGTGTTTACTAAAACTCACTTTCACAGCCATATTTCATTACAAATATATATTTTTTCCCACCTATTTTTAAATTTATTTCAATCAATTGTTTCATCTCCACTTTTAGCCCATTTCGATCCCTTCCCCCCCACCCCACCCACACTAGGGCCATCTGCCACTAGCTTGTCCGGCTTAGCACATCCTTTAGATAATATCACCACTGTCAACACCCCTTTGTCCTTTTGTCTATGACATCTTCGGCAGTCTCTTCTTGGCCTCCACCTATCACTGGCCCCCTATCGAGCTCTACCTGTCCCACCCAGCCCCCTCTACCAGCTTATATTTCATCTCATTTCTACATCTTTTAGTTCTGACGAAGGGTCATATGGACTCGAAACATCAACTGTATCCCTCTCCGCAGATGCTGTCAGACCTGCTGAGTTTTTCCAGGTATTTTTGTTTTTGTCCTCGAGAACTATGTAGTCTTACTTAACCCATTATCACCCCCTTTGTCATTTATTCTCTCCTGTCTCCCACCCTATGTTGGCCTTAGTTTTAACTCTGTGTAAGGGGGTGAATTTTGAATGAGTTAAAGTTAACTCTGTTTCTCTCTCCACTGATATCTGCTGAATGTTTCCGGCAGTTTCCTTTTTATCTTAAATGTGTCCATACTTTAAGATAATATGTCATCTTATAAAAACACATAAATCTTTTGTCATACCTGAATAATTGTAGGCACAGAATTCAAACTGCCTGCCAATCATTATCAAGCTGTCTGCCTCCTCATTGTTACTGTCAGACATCCAGGTTCTTATACCTCTTCATTCTGCTATCCACAAATTAATTTGTGCGCATTCTGCCTGAAGGCAGGTCCTTGGCTCCTTGTCTGTTGATTTTTCATCCTGAGCTGATTTTCTTGGAAGTTTTTGTCAGTGGTGATTTGTCATCGCCTTCCACTCACAAGGGGCAGGGCAAGGGGGCAGGGGCCAGATCTACCTCAGCCGGAACAGGAATCAAACCTGCACTGTTGATGTTATTCCGGACCACATACAAGACATCTAGCCAATTAAGTTAACCAGCCCTCTTATGCACAAGTACCTTCGAGAAGTGAAGCTTCCAACTTTGCCATTGAGATATTCTTTTGATGGCTTTTACAGCAAATATCCAGATTGCCAATTTAATTGAAATGTGGACAATGTTATTGTTCACCTCTTCACTCCTTAAACTATTCATTATTGCAGCTACTCCCTCATACTTTGTCAACGACAGGAGTAAAATGCAATATTATCTGTTTACAAGGATAAAAGGAAATCATGAGTACTCTGCTGCACCAATGTGGACTTTCTATTTTCCAGTCTATAGCACCAAATATAGCCTGTCCATCTGGAAAGGAGTACATGCGGGGTTAAAATCATGACAGTTTAAACCAAGCTAAAACCCGGTGCCATTTTCACTCCTGGGATTTGAGAAGTGTATGATAGTCTTAACACGGGATTGGATAATGCCATTGGGACTCCAATGCAAATATAGCTTTGAGTGAATCATACCATGCTGACTGCACCTGGGAAATCTGCCATAACTTGGACGCACCTAAATAAGTAGTCTTTTAAAGATTTCCCAAGGAGCAATCCTTGATGTCCGACAATGTACTGTTAGGATTTCTTGTCACTGGCCTTTCTTCTTGCCAGACAATCATGATCAGCTGCGACCCTGCCTCCCTCCTGAACCCCTCCACTTACCTAGCCAGGGGCTATCTCTTGGGGTCCACAGCAGTGCTTTACTACCATGTGATTTGCCCTGGCTGTTTTCTGGTCATCCAATTTCAAAGATGGTGATGAGGCCCAGTTGTTGAATTTCCTTAGGCCTATTTCTGGTGTGGTCTTTTGTTTGTTTGGGCCCCTCAATACGACACATGCCCCAAGTTAATATAGGGGCACTTTCATGACCTCTCTCAGTGAGATTGTTGAGTTAAGGGTAGTTTTGTTCTTGGACAACGTCAATCCTGTTACCAGTTTGTACCCACTGGTAACAGGATTGATGTTGTCCAAGCGCATTTTAGTTGGGATTCTGAGAGTTTGCAGGGAAAGAAAACATTCATTCCATTAGTCTTAATTGAACTTAAACTTCAGTGGTGCTCTTGAACACTGCACCCCATCACCGTGAACCAGATCTTCAAGATGAAACCTGTGTAAATCAGGCTAGCCTCCAGCACCCAATTACATATATTTACATAAAATTTACATATTTGCTCCACAGACAAAAATTGTGTTGATTAAGCTTTGTTCAAACAGATGTTACAAAACTAACATTTCATTAATAAACTATCTGAACGTGTGATCTTCCAGCTGCAGTGTAATCCCATTGAACTCAAATGACTCCATGCCCAGTCAAATTATTTACAGAGTGCTAACCTCTTGTAATGTTCATTAAAACAAATAATAAAAATGAGCATTGACACCTTTAACGAGAAGTTTTTGTTTTGAAGCTTTAATCACGTTTTTATTTTCGCTGACTAAGCAACTTGGGTGGTGTTTTGGCGCAGTTCATTATTGAATCCTTCAAATCAATTTTCAGAGAAGATAGAAGAAAAGGTTTCAGCCTCATGCCCTGCATGTGTGTACGTTTGTACGCACATGTATGGGAATTGAATGGGGTGCAGGAGGCCCATTTGGCCCAAGGGCTGTTGCGTAGTTTAATCAACGAAATTTTACATATTTGCACCACAGATAAAATTGTATGCAAATATATGTAATTCTGTGCTGGAGGTTAGACTAACCGAAGGTGAGTGAATGGAAGTCTGATGCTCGGAGTGCAGCATGTTGGTCAGCGCCCTGTTCACTCAGTGTCTGAAGGGTCAGCAATACCACTTCTGAGATTGGAAGCACCACAATAATTTGTGAAAAATGGACTTGGGCTGAAATTTTTACAGGCTATTGGAGATGGGATGGGAGGTGAGAAGGGTGGTAAAATGGCAGGAAAAGGTGCCAGGAGGGAAGCGTGACATGTTCCCACTGCCAGGGATATTTCCAGCAGCAAGAACGATAGCGGCTCTACTGCTGACTGAGTGACGGCCTTTTTATCAACAGACCAGCGGGTTACCTATGTCAGAGCGGTCCCCCTGCCACATGTGGAGTCTTCCAGCTGCATCGAGGTGGTCTCTTGGGGGAGTCGGGGGGCCTTCCCTTCTGGAGGCCCCATGGCACAAGCAGGAATCCACCAATGACAAAGTCCAGAGCAATGGCTCCAATGCCACTGCTGGAGGGTCAACCCTGCAATCACTGGGGTCTTCCTGCCTGGCCCTGGCATCAATATTTTTCCTGCTGGGCATTTGAAAATGCCTCAAAATGAGGGACCCTCTCTTTCCCCTTGAAGAATCAACCATGGCCACCTCTATCAATCTAATTGGGCCAGCAGCTCCAAGTGGCAGGTCGCTGTCCTTTAATTGTCTGCGCTAGTAAAATTACCACCATGATCCTGCCATTTGCCCATACAGGCTTGGGACCCACATTTGGTCCCGATATTGGGAACCACAGCATGCCTGTAAAATCCCAGCCAAGATCAATGGGAAAGTTAGCAGCACTACTACATCAAATTTACACAAGTGACCAAGTGACATCCTCCAGAGCAAGTGGTGGTCCAGAAGAAGTAAAATGATTATGTCATATAGAAAATGAAACAGTTGGAAATATGTTTAATCTAAAACAGCATTTACTCTTAAATTTCTATTTTTGTAAGTCCTGAACAGAAGCCCTCCCCCCAGCATAGAAACCAAAAAATCCATCTTGGTTTCACAACTAAAGCCAGAATAAATAAATTCAACGATAAGATCAGAGCTCAAGAGCTCTGTGCTCACTGATGATAATTGAACACTGGACAAGTTGTAATCAGACTGTGGAGGAAATGCAGCCCACCAGAAATGAGTGACAATGTGACAAAGCCTGATCAGATCTTTAATTAGTTAGAAAATTCTGTCAAAGACTAAAGTTCTTCCATTCAGAACAACAGACACCAGCAAATGGCAAAAAAAAACTGTACAATTAACACTTTCCTTTAATGTGAACAATTTTTTCCACAAAATCGTTTTCATATTCAGGATACGATGAGAAGGAAAAGAGGCTTTTAGCAAGTACAAGGGAAGCAAATCAGCAGAGGCATTAGTGGAGTACAGACAGTGCAGGGTGGAGCTTAAGAAAGCAATTAGGAGAGCAAAGAGGGGATATGAGAAAGCTCTGGCTGGTAAAAGTAGGGAAAATCCCAGGATATTTTATAAGTATATCAATGGGAAGAGAATAACCAGGGAAAGAGTAGGGCTCATTAGGGACCAAGGGGGCAATCTATGGGTAGAGCCAGAGGATATCACTAGATTGTTGAATGAATACTTCACATCCGTCTTCACCCAAGAGAGTGAGGATGAAGGTATCGGACTCGGGGAGAAAGACTGTGAGGTTCTTGAGCAAATTGATATAGGGAGTGACAAGGTATTGGAGGTGTTGACAGGTTTAAGAGTGGACAAATCTCCAGGTCTGGATGATTTGTGTCCCAGACTGCTGAGGGAGGCAAAGGAGGAGATCGCAGGGGCTCTGACCCAAATTTTTAATTCCTCTCTGGCCACAGGGGACATGCCAGAGGACTGGAGAACAGCTAATATGGTTCCGCTATTTAAGAAGGGTTTTAGAGATAAGCTAGGGAACTACAGGCCAGTGAGTTTCACGTCAGTGGTAGGGAAAGTATTGGAGAAATTTCTGAAGGAGAGTATCTATCTCCATTTGGAGAGACAAGGTTTGATCAGGGATAGTCAGCATGGCTTTGTCAGAGGGAGGTCATGCCTAACAAGTTTGATTGAATTTTTTGAGGACGTGACCAGGTGTGTAGATGAGGGTAGTGCAGTTGATGTAGTTTATATGGATTTCAGCAAAGCCTTTGACAAGGTCTCACATGGGAGACTTAGAAATAAGGAGAGTGAAGAGGATGCTCAAAGCGTAAAAACTCTCAACATGACTTAGACCTTGAACACTCAGACTGGAATCAAGTAACAAAGCAATAAAGTGCATATTAAACCATTCTGATAACTGTTTATCTAATTTAAATGTGGCATAAACATAATCCCTCATAAAGACACATTGAAATGATTCGCCTGACTCTAGGTATATCTAGTTTTCCACTGGCTGGACATAGATCACATCCCAAAGGTTTAATGCTTCCATTATGTTGTCCCCTGCTGCATTTTAGTTATTTAATCCTCACTGTCTTTAGTTCCTTATGCTGCTCCTCCCACTGGGTGGGGGAGGGGAGGAGAAGAATTGCCAGTGTAATTATTTTCTTCTGTTCTCACTTTTTCATCCTGTTGTTCTTTGATTTATTTCATATAACATATCTGTGCCCACAATCTGTTGTGGAATGGACCAAAAATCTAGGTTTTTTTACGGAGATGTATAATACAACAAGCCACTGGTTTTAATTAGATGATCAGAATTATCATTTATCGAAAGACTGCATGAGAGTTTGCACTTAAATTAAAAAGGAAAAGTTTCATTATGTCTCTTCACTTTATATAAATGTTAAGAAGTTAAGTGCAGGTGAACACAACAGCCAATTTGCACACAGAAAGATCATGGAGAGGCAGTAATCTGTTTTTGGTTGGCCCAGACATGAAAGAAAGCATTTAGCTCTCTATTTATTCCTATATATTGTACATATGTTTACTCAAAGCACTTGAAGAGATAGGTATGTTTGAATGTCAATCTGAAGAGCACCACCTTCAACATGGCAGCTCTATGTTATGGAGATGCATTATTGTCAAATATTAAATATTAATTTAATCAGCTGGACTCGCATATGGAACTTACTAAAGTTTCAACTGTTGAAACAAGACACTGACCTAAGATTGCTGACAGAGGTCACTTGACCATTCTGCAGCTGTAAGTTGGTAAAGCTTCTGGAAGCTTCCAAAATGGATTACAAATGGACATGCCCAGATAAGTCCAGACTTCTTGACTCTGAGTTTGGTCCAGTAACCAAAGAAAGCTATTGAAACTGGCCACGCACAATTAAGTGTTAAAAGCAACTGTTACTCTCCATTGTTTTTCAATGGGTTTGGCCATCTGGTGGAGCCTTTGTCATTACCATGAACCGACTGTTAATTGCCTTCCATTTTGTATTAATGGGCACTCATCATGTGACCAAAACTGCTTTCCACCTTTTGAAATCCTTTTAAGAAAGATACTGCTTGTTTTTTTAGTAGATTACACCAACAACAGAGCAAAAAGCGGCTTGCCTCTTCTCTCTCTCTCCCCCTTTCTCAATGATGTTTGAATTCTGTTTGCCTTATTATGGACTTCTGGCAGCAAACAGTAAATATCTTTACCTAGGTGGGTTTTTAACATAATAAAAACTAACATCTTATTTGCTTAAATCAAGGAAACCAGTCTGAGTTATTTGAAATCAGCATGTAAACTGTTAAGCGCATACACTGAATTGACAGGTTCATCCTTTTAAATTTCAAAACCTGTCACAATCAGCCAAGTAGTGGGAAAAAGAGGAGTGTCCTCTCACCCTTCCTTACCTGGACGTAACAATTCCCTCAGTACTATACTGCAGTGTTGACCTAAATCATGTGCTGATGTACTGAGGTCTGAAGTCTTAGAGGTGAGCATATTACCAACAAAGCCCAGTTAATTGATTAAGAAATTTGGAAATACACACATTATATTAAGAAATATCTGAGAAGTCCCGGCCTTGGGCTGTTTGCTCAGGTGGACATAAATATTCCATATTACATTTTTGTAAAAGAGCAGCATTTATCCCTGGTGGCCTGGGCAATACTTAGCCCACAATCAACTTCACACCAAAAAAACAGATTACCTGGGCATTATCACATTGCTGGTGTGGGAATTTTCTGTGCGTAAATCGGTTGCTACATTTCCTACTTAACAACAATGACTATACTTCAAAAATACATCATTGGCAGTAATGCGCTTTGGGAGGTTTTGCATATGCAAAGACTCTGTATAAATTTAACCTTTCTTTCCTTTTCATCAGCAAGCTGAATGCCACAGAATAAGTTTTCTTACCAGGGCCGTGTTGGTTTAGGGGCAGCTGTCACAGCTTCTTGTGTAAAAATACGTCAAAGATTAACCTGATAATGTTTCCCAAGCCTGGGCTTTAAACTAGCTGAAAAAGACACAGCTTTTAAAGTAGGTTCTGCTCCAATTATTGGGCAGTGACAGTTAACTATTTGAGTACGCAGAAAAAAGGGACACGTCTAAGCTTTGACCAATCAGGGTCAAGCTGCCTGGTTTAAATTTGAAGCACTGCTTGGCAATTAACTGTCAGTCACTATCACTTGTGCATTCTCCATGGCAACGCCACTTGCCACCCAATCAGCACTCTCTTCACATACAGTCTAAATTGTGTTTTCCCCCTTATATTGGTATTCTTGCAAGTGTCCTGGCGAGAGCAAGAGAAAAACATTAGACATGTCTCATTTTTCAGCAATACTCAAGTTATCTATTTATTCATTGAATGCAAAATGTTATCACAACCATCAGTTGCTCTCTCAATCAGATGACTGCAGCATGCTCTGATTGGAATCAGTTTATCTTATTTTATAGATTCTGCTTGCTTTGCTTTTTTTAAAAAGGATGATTAGATTTTACTTCGTTTTTTCAAGTGAATGTTACATTTGCAATGACTGCTGGGTTACCAGTTACATAGAGCAGCAGCCTCAACTACAACAAAATGAGACACTAAATTACATTTGTTTCAAGGTCATATAGAAATATAGAAACTAGGAGCAGGAGTAGGCCATTCGACCACAGAATCACAGAATTACAGTGCAGAGCTGACCTACCTACCTAACCCCATTTACCAGCACTTGGCCCATAGCCTTGAATGTTATGAAGTGCCAAGTGCTCATCCAGGTACTTTTTAAAGGATGTGAGGCAACCCGCCTCCACCACCCTCCCAGGCAGTGCATTCCTGACTGTCACCACCTTCTGGGTAAAAAAGTTTTTCCTCACATTCCCCCTAAACCTCCTGCCCCTCACCTTGAACTTATGTCCCCTTGTGATTGACCCTTCAACTAAGGGGAACAGCTGCTCCCTACCCACCCTGTCCATGCCCCTCATAATCTTGTACACCTCGATCAGGTTGTCCTTCAGTCTTCTCTGCTCCAACGAAAACAACCCAAGTCTATCCAACCTCTCTTCATAACTTAAATGTTTCATCCCAGGCAACATCCTGGTGAATCTCCTCTGCACCCCCTCCAATGCAATCACATCCTTCCTAGAATGTGGTGACCAGAACTGCACACAGTACTCCAGCTGTGGCCTCACCAAGGTTCTATACAACTCCAACATGATCTCCCTACTTTTGTAATCTATGCCTCGATTGATAAAGGCAAGTGTCCCATATGCCTTTTTCACCACCCCACTAACATGCCCCTCTGCCTTCAGAGATCTATGGACACACACACCAAGGTCCCTTTGTTCCTCAGAACTTCCTAGTGTCATGCTGTTCATTGAATACTTCCTTGTCAAATTAGTCCTTCCAAAGTGTATCACCTCACACTTTTCAGGATTAAATTCCATCTGCCACTTATCTGCCCATTTGACCATCCCGTCTATATCTTCCTCTAGCCCATGACACTCAACCTCACTGTTAACCACCTGGCCAATCTTTGTGTCATCCGCAAACTTACTAATCCTACCCCCCACATAGTCATCTATGTTGTTTATATAAATGACGAATAATAGGGGACCCAGCACAGATCCCTGTGGTACGCCACTGGACATTGGCTTCCAGTCACTAAAGCATCCTTCTGTCATCACCCTCTGTCTCCTACAACTAAGCCAATTTTGAATCCACTTTATCAAATTACCCTGTATCCCATGTGCATTTGCCTTCTTCATAAGTCTCCCATGTGGGACCTTGTCAAAGGCTTTGCTGAAATCCATATAAACTACATCAACTACACTACCCTCATCTACACACCTGGTCACCCCCTCAAAACATTCAATCACATTGGTTAGGCATGACCTCCCTCTGACAAAGCCATGCTGACTATCCCTGATCAAACCTTGCCTCTCCAAGTGGAGATAGATACTCTCCTTCGGAAATTTCTCCAATACTTTCCCTACCACTGATGTGAGACTCACTGGCCTGTAGTTCACTGGCTTATCTCTACAACCCTTCTTAAATAGCGGAACCACATTAGCTGTTCTCCAGTCCTCTGGCACCTCCCCCGTGGCCAGAGAGGAATTAAAAATTTGGGTCAGACCCCCTGCGATCTCCTCCCTTGCCTCTCTCAGCAGTCTGGGACACAAATCATCCAGACCTGGAGATCTGTCCACTTTTAAGCCTGTCAACACCTCCAATACCTTGTCACTCCCTATATCAATTTGCTTAAGAACCTCACAGTCTCTCTCCCCAAGTTCGAAACCTTCTTCCTCATTCTCTTGGGTGAAGATGGATGTGAAGTATTCATTCAACACTCTAGTGATGTCCTCTGGCTCCACCCATAGATTGCCTCCTTGGTCCCTTATGGGCCCTACTCTTTCCCTAGTTATCCTCCTCCCATTGATACACTTATAGAATATTTTGGGATTTTCCCTACTTTTACCAGCCAGAGCTTTCTCATATCCCCTCTTTGCCCTCTTAATTGCTTTCTTAAGCTTCACCCTGCACTGTCTGTACTCCACTAATGCCTCCACTGATTTGCTTCCCTTGTGCCTGCTAAAAGCCTCTCTTTTCCTTCTCATCATAACCTGAACATCTCTGGTCATCCATGGTTCTCTGGGCTTGTTACTCCTTCCTATCACCCCAGAGGGAACACATTGAGCCTGTACCCTCCCCATTTCCTTTTTGAACACCCCCCACTGTTCCTCTGTAGATTTCCCCACAAGTAACTGTTTCCAGTCTACCTTGGCCAGATCCTGCCTTATTTTACTAAAATCCACTCTCCTCCAATCCAAAACATATTTTTGCAAGTTGTCGATTTCTTTGTCCATAACAAACTTAAATTGTACCGTGTTGTGGTCGCTATCACTAAAATGCTCCCCCATCACCATCTCAGCCACCTGTCTGGCTTCATTCCCCAGAATTAGGTCCAGCAATGTCGCTTGTTGGACCTCTACATATTGACCTAAAAAGTTCTCCTGTATACCCTTCGAACCTGCTCCGCCATTCATTATGATCATGGCTTATCATCCAGCTCAATAACCTGCTCTCACTTGCTCCCCATACCCTTTGATCCCTTTCTCCCCAAGAGCTATATCTAACTCCTTCTTGAAAACATACAATGTTTTGGCCTCAACTACTTTATGTAGTAACGAATTCCACAGGCTCACCACTCTCTGGGTGAAGAAATTTCTCCTCATCTCAGTCCTAAATGGTCTACCCCGTATTCTCAGACTGTGACCCCTGGTTCTGGACTCCCCCACCATTGGGAACATCCTTCCTGCATCTACCCTGTCTAGTCCTGTTAGAATTTTATAGGTTTCAATGAGATCCCCCCTCATTCTTCTGAACTCCAGCGAATATAATCCTAATCGACTCAATCTCTCCTCATATGTCAGTCCCGCCATCCCAGGAATCAGTCTGGTAAACCTTCACTGCACTCCCTCTATAGCAAGAACATCCTTCCTCAGATAAGGAGACCAAAACTGCACACAATATTCCAGGTGTGGTCTCACCAAGGCCCTGTACAATTGCAGCAAGACATCCCTGTTCCTGTACTCGAATCCTCTGGCTATGAAGGCCAACATACCATTTGCCTTCTTTACCGCCTGCTGCACCTGCATGCTTACCTTCAGCGACTGGTGTACAAGGACACCCAGGTCTCGTTGCACATTCCCCTCTCTCAATTTAAAGCCATTCAGATAATAACCTGCCTTCCTGTTTTTACTACCAAAATGGATAACCTTACATTAATCCACATTATACTGCATCTGCCATGCATTTGCCCACTCACTCAGCTTGTCCAAGTCACACTCAAGCATCTCTGCATCCTCCTCACAGCTCACCCTCCCACCCAGCTTTGTGTCATCTGCAAATTTGGAGATATTACATTTAATTCCCTCATCTAAATCATTAATATATATTGTGAATAACTGGGGTCCCAGCACCGATCCCTGCGGTACCCCACTAGTCACTGCCTGCCATTTGAAAAAAGACCCATTTATTCTTACTCTTTGCTTCCTGTCTGCCAACCAGTTTTCTATCCATCTCAATACACTACCCTCAATCCCATGCACTTTAATTTTACACGCCTATCTCTTCTGTGGGACTTTGTCGAAAGCCTTCTGAAAGTCCAAATAAACCACATCCACTGGCTCCCCCTCATCAACTCTACCAGTTACATCCTCGCAAAATTCCAGTAGATTTGTCAAGCATGATTTCCCTTTCATAAATCCATGCTGACTCTGTCCAATTCTGCCACTGTTTTCCACGTGCTCAGCTATTAAATCTTTTATAATGGACTGTACAATTTCCCCCACTACCGACGTCAGGCTGACTGGTCTATAATTCCCTGTTTTCTCTCTGCCTCCCTTTTTAAATAGTGGGGTCACATTAGCTACCCTCCAATCTGTAGGAACTGTTCCAGAGTCTATAGAATCTTGGAAGATGACCGCCAATGTATCCACTATTTCTAAGGACACTCCCTTGAGTACTCTGGGATGTAGATTATCAGGCCCCGGGGATTTATCGGCCTTCAATCCCATCAATTTCCCCAACACCATTTTCCTACTAATACTGATTTATTTCAGTTCCTCCCTTTCACTAAACCCTGTGTTCCCCAACATTTCTGGTATGTTATTAGTGTCCTCCTTTGTGAAGACAGAACCAAAGTATGTGTTTAGTTGGTCAGCCATTTCTTTGTTCCCCATTATAAATTCTCCTGTTTCTGACTGTAAGGGACCAAATTTGTCTTCACCAATCTTTTTCTCTTCACATACCTATAGAAACTTTTACAGTCAGTTTTTATGTTCCCCACAAGCTTAATCTCATACTCTATATTGCCTTTAATTATATTCTTGGGGCAACCAAAAGATTACGGTTCTGTTTGTTTGTTTTATCATTCTGTGCCCCAATTTACCAGTGATGGAGAAAATATGCACGGGAAGATGAGTTTACTACTGCAAGCCAGGTTAATATTTTGGAATAACTTGGGGTTGTGAGATTTTTGTTTTGCTATTTTACTCCAAGCCAATTGCTCAGATTCCACACAATTTGAATCATGCTCTTATTTCCGTCTTCTTTCCTACTGAAGTTAAACCCAGCCTGTGGTAAACATTCAGGAATACTAATTGAAGTGGCAGTGATGTCATGAGCAATGACACATCTGAGTATTGTGACACCATAAAAGGTCACCTCAAAACATTTTTAAAAAGTCATGACATTATCTAACTTGCAGGGTAAGCTCGCTTCTTTATTCTCTGATTTCTCCTCCTTCTCTCCAAAGCCATGTACCAACTATTATGTGGGCCATTAGCGAAGGTGCTCCCAAGGCTCTGCTCCTGCTAATTTGAGGGACATAGGAGTATATAGGCTTTCTGCAATTATATTCTCCTCCTCATACTCTTTCCCTTGTACGAGGGACTAGCCTGTACTCAAAACTTTTCCATGCAAGATGAGGGGCTTGGAAGTATTAAAGATAGGATTTATGGCATTATAAGGTGTGGCATTGCTCCAGTTGCACATCCAGTTAACCATAACACAGCCCTTAACCATAACACATTTATCATCAATCTTTCAGAGACCTGTGGCATCTTCAATAATGAATTGCAAAGGCAATCTTCAGTCAGCATTACTCTCCCTGCAGCAGTCAGGGGAAGGTGGTGGCATAATGATATTGTTGCTGGACTAGCCATCTAGAGCCCCAGGCTAATGCTCTGGGGACCCAGGTTCCAATGCCACAGTGGCAGATAGTGAAATTTGAATTCAATAAAAAAGTCTAATGATGACTATGAAACCATTGTCAATTGTCGTAAAAACCCATCTGGTTCACCAATGCCCTTTAGGGAAGGAGATCTGGCCTACATGTGACTCTTAACCATCCTCTAAAATAGCCTAGCAAGCCACTCAGTTGTATCAATCCACTAAAAAGCCTAAAAGGAATGGACCACCCGGCATCAACCTCAGCACCGGAAGAAACAACAGCAAACTCAGCCCTGTTGACTCTACAAAGTCCTCCTTACAAACGTCTGGGGAGTAGTGCCAAAAGTGGGAGAGTTGTCAAGCCAAGTTAAACAACAGCCTGACATAGTCATCCTCATGGAATCATACATTACAATGTCCCAGACACCACCATCACTATCCCTGGGTATGTCCTGTCCCACCGGCAGGACAGGTCCATCAGAGGTGGCAGCACAGTGGCAAACAGTATTGGGAGACCTCAACATCAGCTCCAGACCCCATGATGTCTCATGCATCAGGTCAAACATGGGTAAGGAAACCTCCTGCCGATTACCACGTACCATGGCCCATGCGCCATCCACCACCACCGCTGCCCTCAGATAAGGAATCAGTACTCCTCCAAGTTGAATATCACTTGAAGAGAGCACTGAGGGTGGAAAGGGCACAAAATATACTCTAGGTGGGGGACTTCAATGTACATCACAGAGTGTCTTGGTATGAGATGGCCGAGTCCTGAAGGACATAGCTGCTAGCCTGGGTTTGCGGAACATGGTGCAGGAACCAACATGAGGAAAAAACATATTTGACCTCATCCTCACCAACCTGCCTACTGCAGATGCATCTGTCCATGGCAGCAGCAGTAAGAGTAGCCACCGCATAGTCCTTGTGGAGACAAAGACCCATTTTCACATTGAGGATACCTTCCATCATGTTGTATGGCACCACCACCATGTTAAAAGGGGTAGATTGTGAACAGATCCAGCAACTCAAGACTGAGCATCCATGAGGCACTGTGGGCCATCAGCAGCAGCAGAATGGTGCTCATGACCCAGCATATCCCCCACTCTACCATTACCACCAAGCCAGGGGGTCAAGCCTAGTTCAATGAAGAGTGCAAGAGGGCATGCCAGGAGCAGCACCAGACATACCTAAAACTGAGGTGTCAACCTGGTGAAGCTATAACACAGGACTACATGCGTGCCAAATAGCATAAGCAACAAGTGATAGACAGAGTTAAACAATTCCATAGCAAACGAATCAGATCTAAGATCTGCAGTCCTGCCATATCCAGTCATGAATGGTGGTGGACAATTGAACAACTCAATGAGAAAGAGGTTCCACAAATATACCTCAATGATGGGGGACCCCAGCACATCAGTGCAAAAGATAAATCTTCAGCCAGAAGTGCCAAATGTATGATCTATCTCAGCCTCCTCCAGAAGTCCCCAGCATCACAGATGCCAGTGTTCGGCCAATTCAATTCACTCCACGTGATATCAAGAAACGGCTGAAGGCACTGGATATTACAAATGCTATGGGCCCTGACAACATTCCGGCAATAGTACTGAAGACTTGTGCTCCAGAAATTGCTGAGCCCCTATCTAAGCTGTTCCACAACATTGGCATCTACCAGGCAATGTGGAAAATTGCCCAGGTATGTCCTGTACATAAAAAGCAGGACAAATTAACCTGGCCCATTACCGCCCCAATCAATCTACTCTCCATCATCAGGAAGGGATTATCAACAGTGCTATCAAGTGGCACTTGCTTAGAAATACCCTATTCACTGACACTCAGTTGGATTCTGCCAGGGTCACTCAGCTCCTAACATCATTACAGCCTTGGTTCAAACATGGACAAGAGAGCTGAACTCCCAAGATGAGGTGAGAATGACTGCCCTTGACATCAAGGCAGCATTTGACACAGTGTGGCATCAAGGAGCCCCAGCAAAACTGGGGTCAATTGGAATCAGGGAAAAGTCTCCGTTGATTGAAGTCATATCTAGCACAAAGGAAGATGGTTGTGGTTGTTGGAGGTCAATCATCTCAGTTCCAGGACATCACTGCAGGAGTTCCTCAGGGTAGTGTCCTAGACCCAGGCATCTTCTGCTGCTTTATCAATGACCTTCCTTCCATCATAACATCAGAAGTGGGGATGATACAACGTTCAGCACTACTCGTAACTCCTTAGTTTTGAAACAGTCCATGTACAACTACAGCAAGACCTGGACAATATCCATGCTTGGGCTGACAGGTGGCAAGTAACATTTGCGCCACACGAGTGCCAATGGCCATCTCCAACAAGAGAGGATCTAATCATCGCCCCTTGACATTCAATGGCACTACCATCAATGAATTCCCCCAACATCCTGGGGCTTACCATTGACCAGAAACTGAACTGGACTAGCCACATAAATACTCTGGCTACAAGAGCAGGTCAGAGGCTAGGAATCCTATGATGAGTACCACCACCTGGAAGTTTCCTTTCACTCACCATCCTGACTTGGAAATATATCACTGTTCCTGCACTGTCAATGGCTCAAAATCCTGGAACTCCCTTCCTAACAGCACTGTGGGTGTACCTACACCACAGGGACAAAATCCTGGAACTCCCTTCCTAACAGCACTGTGGGTGTACCTACACCACAGGGACAAAATCCTGGAACTCCCTTCCTAACAGCGCTGTGGGTGTACCTACACCACAGGGACAAAATCCTGGAACTCCCTTCCTAACAGCACTGTGGGTGTACCTACACCACATGGGCTGCAGCGATTCAAGAAGGCAGTGATCCATCACATTCTTCTCAGCAATTAGGGATGGGCAACAAATGCTGGCCCAACCAGTGAAGCCCACATCCCATAGCTGAATAAAAAAAAGTCAGGACATAAGCACAAGGCTAGGGTATTAATAGTTATTGTCAAGGCTACTGGAGATGAGCTGACAATAGCCTGACTGAGGGTTATAGCCCATGGGTCATAGAACCATAGAAAAGTTATGGTGCAGAAAGAGGCCGTTCAGCCCATCGTGTCTTTGCCGGCCAAAAAGAGAAAAAAGAAACTAGCTGTCATTTTAATCCCACTTTCCAGCACCTGGTCTGTAGCCTTGCAGGTTACAGCACTTCAGGTGCACATCCAGGTACCTTTTAACTGAGTTGAGCATTTCAGCCTCAACCACCAACCTAGGCAGTGAATTCCAGACACCCACCACCCTCTGGATGAAAAAGTTTTTCATCATGTCCCCTCTAATCCTTCTATCGATCACCTTAAATCTGTGCCCCCTGGTAATTGACTCCGCAGCTATGGGAAATAAGTCTTCCCTGTCTACCCTATCAAGGCCCCTCAGAATTTTGTAAACCTAATGAAGACCCTCATTGTGAATGCACAGTCATGTCTGGTGGGAGGGGATTGGCGTTGGGGTTGGGGTTGGGGGGGCGGGGGGCGTTGCTGGTGGCGGGGAATGCTCAGCCACCAGGATGTTCTAGTCTGCAAGGGCTGGCCTGGGGATGTTATGTCTAAACTGGGGGCAGGCAGAGGGCTGGATACTAGGCTCCTGGTTGGAGATGGAAGTAGCAATGATTGCTCAGTTGCGTCCATTTACAGATACAAAGAGGAGTGGAGAATGCAGACTGCAGGTAACTCTGCCTTGTTGACAGCTGTGATCAGAATAAAGAAGGGCCTGTCACCAATTGGCACAACCCCAGGAAGATCACCTGTGGGGACTCAGATGCTGCTGAGAGACAAAATCCACAAAAACATTTTGCGTGACCAAGCGTCTATAGAAGTCTCAGCTCATAAATGGAGATGAGCGAACGACAGTGCCTCAAGTGCTTCTGCTTGTCTAGGGATGTGGTAGCTCACATTTGTCACCTTCTCCGTGAAGGGTTCATGCCACGAGGACTTGTAGGGTATCCCATGCCAGTTGCTTTGAAGAACTTTTTTGCCAACGTGTCCTTCCAGGGTTCCACTTGGCAGAATATCACAATCAACAAATGCATAAGGGAGGTGACAGATGCCCTTTTCAATAAAGCCGACTATTATGTCCAGTTCTGCATGGATGATGCATCAGGCTGCCAGGGGTTCACTGCAATCTCAGGTTTCCTGCAAGTTCAGGGCGTCAGCAACTTCACACGTGTGGCCTTTAGAGCAGCAGGCAGTGAGATTCATAAATAGAAAAAGATTTCACTCTCTGAATGTCCAGCTAATTTGTGATCACAGAAAGCAAATCCAGCATATTTGTGCTAGGTACCCAGGGAGTTCTCACGACTCTTACATCTTGACTCACTCTCAGGTCCCACAGATCTTTGAGGGACCTCAGTGCTTAGAGGGTTGGCCCCTTGCGGGCAAAGCGAACCCCCAGAAGGCATGGCTCATGGTGCCATTCGTCATCCACAGAGTGCATCTGAGGAGAGATACAACGCAGCACATTCCCTCACAAGGCCCTTAATAGAGCAAACAATTGGCCTCCTGAAGATGCACTTCTGATGTTCGGACCAGTCAGGCAGGGCTCTCCAATACTCATCACGGAGAGTGTCCCACATCATCATTGTTTGCTGCACCCTGTACAACCTTCTGCTGCAAATGGGGGATTTGTTGCCTGAGGGAGAAATTAAGGAGTGAGGCATCTCCTCGGGCAAGGAAGACATTGAAGTATCAGCTCTAAAGAGGGCAAGGAAACAGATGAGCCACATGAGGATGCCATTGCGCGGGCATGGCGTGACAGACGAGCCTGTGACAACTTTATAGCCACAAGATTCCAGGACGATTAGGATGAAAACAGATTTTCACCATCAAAGTATCGTTCAGTCTTCAATGCACTGGACACACCAACACCGTCATTCTCAGCTTGAATATCTCAGGAAAGGTCAAAAAATCTCACATTGATCACAGAAAAAGCCTTAGTCACCTTATGCCCGAATGATGGGGTCATCCTTGGAAAGGAGAGGACTTTTAGCAACATGTTGCCACTGCGGAATGTGGTTAATACTCCCTTAGTGCATGTCCTGAAGCAATTCCACCTGTAGTCCTTTTATCCATGGCCTCACCAAGTCAGTCTGCATGGCAGCTTTTAAGCAGCTGAAAAGACAAACCACACAGGGATGCCCTCATGTCAGTCTGATACAAGTTTGGTAAAGCAGCCTGAACACACATACCATTCTTCAATGGTTTATGCTTGGACATCTCAAGGGGGAGCAGCATCTGGATAACACATTTTCTCCCATTACCAGCTCTCATCAATGCACAATGCAGAGGCATATTCTTGCTACTGACCCCGAACTGCCTTTCACACATCAGGACGCAGTAACTTTTAACTCTACATCATGCAGCAAAGCTGACAGATTTGTTTTCACTGTGCTCACAGAGGGTGCCTCAGGACAAGGGTTTGATAAGTACCAATCAGTCAGGACCATGCAATCATCGAAAGCTTGACAAGTTTCTGGTCCTGGATGTCCTTTGCATTGGGGGGGAGACCTGGCCCGGTCATTAATGACACAGCAGCTAATGACAACATTTCCCCTTCATACGCCCTGCTGAGGACTTTGTAGATTTGCAAATGCATCACTTTTGGAGCCTGACAATCCCCAACATAGTCCTGTTCACAAAGGCCAATCCTTTCTAGACACCTAAGTCAATGAGAGCACTATCTTGCAATGAATTCCAGGTCAAGGTATGTACATAAGGATCACGTAAAGCACCATTCATCAGCCAGTCAGGAGCAATGTAAGATCATTACAGATAAGGAGACAGCTTCATCGAGATGAGCATACACTTCTGACAGCATACACTCAAGACCCACAGGCAGACTTATGTAAGTTTCACAATTGTTCCTTACTTCGCTAGTTCAGCCCCATGCATGGGGAGAGTGGGAACTCAGCATGGAATGACATTCAGCCTTAAAAGCGGGCTTGAGATTTACCTGCAGAGAAGCAAGGAAGTCTCTGGTGTTCAACATTTGATACTTTTTTCATGAACTCACTCTCAAAGTAAACGCTATTGCAAACTACACATTGGAGAAATGATTAAAATCTTAGTCGCGATGAATACTTGTGCCATCCACAAACAAAAGACATCAGTGTGACAGCGGCAGGATAATAACCTTGATCAGCAATTCCCCAGAATCCAAATAATGTCCTTTATTTAAACCTGATTGGCCATACGTAATGGCCATTCATCGACCTCATGGACAATGTGCATTTCCTGATGTTGTAAATGTCGAAATAAAGGCTACTCACTGTGGTGAGATTGTTTGAGAATTAATGCAACTGAAGATCCAGATCGGCGTTCATTGGGAGTCTATAATTTGGACCCATAACTGATCAAGCGGCATTGAATCAAGTTGAATATCAATTGAACCCATGAGATGTGGAGAAGGATTATAGCAGCATATTTACAGAGGTGAAAAATCAGAACAAAGAGTGAATGTCCATGTCACATTCAAAACTTCTTAATTTTTCCTACTCTACCACTTTGTTTAGGTGCAGCCCCGACATCCACAGCTAAGGTGGGGGTAGCCTGCTGACTGCAATGCTTTGTTGTCTGAGATTACTTCGGTGGTCCTGTGGTAGCCCGAGGCTTGAGGACCCCAGCCTGCTAGGGGTGTCCTGCTCCGGTGCAGGTGCACCCTTCTCGGCCTTACCTGCTGTAGTTGATGGGGACACTGGCAGAGGGGAGTTGGAGCAGCAGGGCAGCCTTGGAGTGTCTTGGGTGGATGCCCTAGGGGGTCCTGGCTCATGCTTCTCCTCCCTTGGGCGGCTACTTGCCCCTCCCTGGCTCCTTGAGCAGAAGGCGCGCCTGGAGGGAAGTCGAGGTTTCCCGCCCCCCCCCTCTCGCCTAGCCACTATTGGAATGCACCCATGGCCAGAGCGATGGTGTGCAGGTCCGAGCAAAAATCCAGCAGCAAATGCTGGACCTGGGTCTCCAAGATGGCTGCCACCCTTCCAACGGAGACTTTAATGCGCACGCAAGCCAGACCACGACATCAGCCAGAACATGGACTGACTACTCCATCCTTTGTTCCAGTTTGATAATTGCAACTGGCAACTCGGCCTGATGTTCCCCTGCCTGGCTCCGCATCTCCAACATGTCTCTTAGGTCCGATTCCAGAGGCTCGTCATCACACTCGATTTCAACAGGTTGCCTGGACTCCAGCAGTCCTCTGAGTATCGGAGATCTCGGCTGTCACTGCCTCTGCAAGCTGCAGACACATGTCAGCGAGGCGATCACCAGATTGTGAACTCGAGTTTACTCTAGAACAAGGTTCCACCGAGGTATGTGCGCCTGTGCTGGCGGAGGGCGCAGGTGAACACAATTGATGGTTCTTCATCTGAGGATACAGCTGCTTCTTTGTGTCGAGGCTGGAACTGAGTCTTCTTTTCAAGGAAGTCCTCCCCCTTTTCTTACTCATGCCTGGAATAGGGATAAAAGAGAATTAATGATTGACCAGGCATGCTCATACATCAAAGATCACTCACTGTCATTGTCTGCATCTTGTCGATGTATACTGGATGCACCCTCACTGGCTTGTTGGGGGAGTCCGATCTCACCTTCCGTGCAGGAATGATCATCATTCCCATCATCAAACTCTGCAGCCTGTTCTTCAAAACTTGACAGGGTTCGCAATTCCAGGGTTCCCCTGCCGGTCATGGCTCACTCCCTTTTGTTACCCCCCCACAAGTGGAAACATCCTCTCCACATCCACTCTGACAAGATCCCTCAGGATCTTTTATGTTTCAATCAAATCTAAGCTCCAGCAGATACAAGACTAGCCTGCCCAATCATTGTTCATAAGCCAGCCCTCCCATCCTGGGTATTAGTTGAGTAAACCTTCTCTGAACAGCTTCCAACGCATTTACATCCTTCTTTAAATAAGGAGACCAATACTGTACATAGTAATACAGATGTGGTCTCACCAATGCCCTGTTTAACTGAAGCATAACCTCTTTACTTTTTGTATTCAATTCCCTCTGCAATGAACAATAACATTCTATTAGCTTTCCTAATCACTGCATACTAACCATTTGCGATTCATGCACTAGGACACCCAGATCCCTCTCATCACAGAGCTCTGAAATCTCTCACCATTTTTCCACATTAGACTCCATTTTCCAGATCCTTGCCCACTTACTTAACCTATCCATATCTTTTTGTCGTCTCCTATCTCCTATTCACAACTTACTATCCTACTTATATTTGTGTCATCAACAAATTTAACCATACCTTCAGTCCCTTCATCCAAGTCATTTATATAAATTGTAAAAAGCTGAAGCACCAGCATTGATACCTATGTTACAACAATTGTTACATCTTGGCAGCCAGAAAATGACCTATTTATGCCTGCTCTCTGTTTCCTGTCAGTAAGCAATCTTCTTTCCATGCCAATATATTATCCATACACCATAAGCTTTTAGTGTCCACAATAACCTTCGATGTGGCACCTTATCAAATGCCTTGTGGAAAGAATAGAAATTTCACTTACCCTGGCAGAGCAGAGAAGATCATTCACCCATTTGTGGCATTGCAGGGTAGCCCTTCTTTGTGTTCCACAGGTGCGAACATCCCTGATAACCTCTTGCCAGGCTGGTGTGGTCAGGTGAGAGGGCCTCCTGTTCCCATTCCTCGGAAAGGGGACCTTCCATCTTTCCTGAATGACCTGGAGGGCAATCCCCAGGGAGGCTTCACCGAACCATGGCGCAGAGGGTTTGCTTCTCTTTGGTGCCAATGGTTTGCCTCTTCACCACAACACCTGGCCTGCAGTGAGTGAATGTCTGTCCGGTGCCATTTAAACATGGTACCAAGGCCTTCAACCCCATGGGGTAATGGCGGGGAGAGTGATCCTGCCACGAGATTCGCCAAGCTCCTTGTTGATGCATAATTAATGAGCTGAAAAGGGGAAGACCACATGTTTTCAGCCGCCCTGCCACCCAGCCGGGATCACACCGACTCTCCTGCCTGTCACCAGACTTAATCCCCATGAAACTATCACTGCTTGTTGTAAAAAAACCATCTGACTCACTAAGGCCCTTTAGGGAAGGAAATCTGCCATCCTTACCCAGTCTGGGCTACATACGACTCCAGACGTGGTTGACTCTTAACTACCCTCTGAAATGGCCCCATCAAGCCACTCAGTTCAAAGGGCAAAGGGATGGGCAACAAACGTTGGCCTTGCCTGTGATGCCCAGATGAAAGAATAAAGAAAAGGAACAGCCGGCACCAGTGCAATACAAAGACAAGGAAGAATCGCACTGTGTGCCCCCACTGCCACCAAACCCCCCCCCACCAAGAAAGGGCTGTTGGCAGCACAAGAATTCTTACAGCAATTGATTAGGTCCTCTTCTGAGCTGCGGAACTGTGTCATCTGTCTCATACTGACTGTAATGACGTCTGTCCTATCTGCTTGGCAATTCCTGTGCTGCAACTTGCCATAACTCATCCTCTTCATGTGCTGATATCCCTTGGTGTTATCAGCACACCTGCAAATGCCATATAAACGCATGGTCCTTACCTCCCCCTGCATGCTGTGTTCTTTGTCTGGATGGTCACAATAAATTGCTTTTCCTTTTATATTTTCCCAATTCGGATTTTTATCACCACTTCATGTGCATTCCAAAATGTTTCATTTGAATTATTTGGGAGTGCAGTTACTCTCGTTTTAGGTGAATGTGGCAGCCATTTCATAGAACATCCCAAAAACTGCAACAAAATAAAATATTAATTAACAAGTGGTGGTAATTGAGGGAAGAATGCCATGTTCTAACAACTGAAACAGGTAGGGTAGCCTAGCTGTTACAGTACTGGATTATTAATCGAGAGATCCTGCAGCAAGTTGTGTAATTGAATTCAATAAATCTAGTGGCTTGTGGACTAGTTCCAGAGAATGATTATGAGAGCTGCCAGACTGATGTAAAAAACCCAACTGCTTCATGGTCAGGATTGATGTTGAATCACAGGCATTTTCCTGTAACTACTACCCCGCCCCCTCACCAGGCAGCCGTTCAGAAAGCTGAAAAAATAATTTATTAGTCGTTTATAGGCTTCCCAAAAAGTTAGGATAATTTCTGCCTCACCAGTTAATCTAATTTCTTGCTGCGTTGAACTGGGTGTAACTCATTAAATTTTCCCAGTCGTCAATAAGAACTGCTAGGTCATGGTAATGATCTGCCAGTTGTGCCCACCAAGTCAAAGTCAATATATGTGGGGAGCGTGTTCTTATAATTAAAATGACCCGGGCATGGTCAGGGCAAAGTGCTAACAGCATAAGTGTTGTACGTAAGGAGCAGCAATTCTGCAGAGACCACAGAATCGACCCTATGTGATAAACATAACCAAGAAACACGGAACCTTTCACAAAAAACTCTGAGCTAACATGCAAAGGATGCACTGTGACAAGGTTAAAATGATTTTTAAAGATTTAGTTAAGCACACACCTCAAAGCCTGTATCAGGAATAGTGCTGATGACACTGCATGCATCTTTTCAAGTCACTGATAGTAATTTGCTATCCTCGATTTGACTCTTCAACAGAAGGGAATATGCTACGCAGCTGCTTCATCTCAAACATTTGGTTATAAATCACCCTGACAGGCCTGACCCCATTTTCACACAAGCAGACAAAAATGTTATGATTGATAAAGCCTTCCCTCATCCTGATGATTGCACAAATTTCAGCACCATTCGCAACTCTACAGGTAATGAAGCAGTCCATGTCCAAATGCAGCAAGAGGTTTACAATATCTAGGCTTGGCCAATAAGTAGCAAATAATATTTGTGCCACACAAGTGTCAGGCAATGACCATCTCCAACAAGAGAGAATCCAACCATTGCCCCTTGACATTCAATGACATTACCATTGCTGAATCCCCCACTATGAACATTCTGGGGGTTACCATTGATCAGAAACTGAACTGGACTAGCCAAATAAATACTGTGGCTACAAGAGCAGGTCAGAGGCTAGGAATCCTGCAGCAAGTAACCCACCTCCAGACCCCTCCAAAGCCTGTCCATGTACAAGTCACATGTCAGGAGTGTGATGGAATAATCTCCACTTGTCTGGATGAGTGCAGCTCGAACAACACTCAAGAAGCTCAACACTATCCAAGATAAAGCAGCCTGATTGATTGGCACAATCAACAAACATTCACTCCCTCTGCCGCCAATGCACAAAGGCAGCCATATGTACTATTTACAAGGTGCACTGCAGAAAATCACAAAGGCTTATCAGGCAGCACCTTCCAAACCCAGGACTGCTGTCATCTAGAAGAACACTCGCAAGTTCCCCTCCAAGCCATTCACCATCCTATATCATCATTACTTCACTGTTGCTGGGCCAAAATCCTGGAACTCCCTCCCTAACAGCACTGTGAGTGTACCTACAGCACATGGACTGCAGCAGTTCAAGAAGGCAGCTCACCACCACCTTCTCAAGGGCAATTAGGGATGGGCAATAAATGCTGGCCCAGCCAGCGAAGCCCACATCCCATGACCAAATATTTAGAAAAACCCTCCCTCTTCTTCAGCCTCTATTAAACAGTGCAGGCATCCCTAAAACTCTACCCAACACACCCAGGAGCACAAAACACAAAACTGAAATATTAACTCTAAAATTGGTAAAGTCTGGTTTTTTCTGTGTTTTTAGTCTGTTCTCTCAAAGCTGGTGAGTGACATTTTCATTCCTCCCTGTTTATTTCATGGAACAAGTCATTAAATATTCCTCCGCGGTTTGAAGTTGAAGCATTGGTGACTGTCACAAATCTGGATACTTCTTTGCATATTTCAGCCTTTGGGTTTTTTTTTCACACTTTTCTTCACTCTTGACCTGAAGTTGTTGACTCCTGCTGGTTGCAGCTCCCCTGGTAACTTGCCTTCAGGGCAAATGGTTGCTCACAGCTCTTTAACTGGGGGGATGTCTTAGCGCTCATCTTGTCCTTATGAAATATCCTCCTGCATGTGTTTACCAATGCAAATGGTTGCTCGGTGATCAACTGGCAACCTTGGGCATTTTTTTTTAACTTGTTCAATCAGAGGAATTTTGAACAATTAAAACATCTCAACTACTGCCCAAGCTGAGGTCAGCTAGCTCGGCACAAGTCAGAGTCTAAACAGAAGTACAACACCATATGAAACATTTGCCAGTAATTCAAAAGGGACTTATTTACTTAGTATTTTACTCACATGTAGTATGTAGTACATTATATAAATCTATTTCGAGCTGGCAGGAGAGGGCCTGTGGTGAAGTGATAGTGTCCCAGCCTCTAGACCAGAAACTCTGGGTTCAAGCCCCACTTCAGGACTTAGTGGCTACAGATGTTTCATTTGCAATGTGGCTAAACAGATTAATTTTCAGCCTGTAAATCCTTCCAAAATACCCAATAGTAAGAGCAGGAGCATTTCATGGTCAGCGATACTGCAGTTCTTTGCCAAGCATAATGACAGACCAATCCAATGGAAGTCCATGGAGGAGGAAAACTTACAGTTGAATGAGCTGTGGGCTTGCATGGTTTAAATTTGTTCTTCCCTAAAGAACTATCATGATTTTGTTTATATTTATAAATCCTCATGATGTGGGCATCACTGACGAGATTAGCAGGGATATGGGGAGTGGGTGGGAAAGTGGAGCTGAGACAAAGGATTGTATTGAATGGTGAAGAAGGCTTGAGGGGCTGTATGATCTACTTCTGCTCCTGTTAGGTTCTTATGTCCATTCTTAGTTACCCCTGAAAAGGTGATGGTGTGGGCCACCTTGTCAAACTGCTGCAGTCCATGTGGTTACACCTTCGATGCTGCGAGACATGGAATTCCAGCATTTTGACCCAATGGCAATGCAGGAATGGCAATATATTTCCAAGTAGGGATGGTGTGTAACTTGAAGGTAATAGCATTCCCAAGCGCCTACTGTCCTTGTCCTTCTAGGTGGAGATGTCATGGGTTTAGGAGGAGCTATTGCAAACAGCCTTGGCAAGTTGCTGCAGATGGTACTCAGTGTAGACAAGGTATGCTGGTGGTAGTGGGGATGCCAAGAAAGAGGACTGCTGTGTCCTGGATGGAGGCAAGTCGCTTAAATGTTGCTCACATATCTTCATTCCAGAAAATCATATCATTTTACCCAGTTTTGCATGACACTAATGAATCCATTGTTGGCTCTATCTATTCTCCATCCTTTCTTGAAAGTAAATGACTTGCATTTATATAGTGCCTTTCATAACATTAGGACATCCCCAAAGCACTTTAGAGCCAAGGAAGTACTTTGAAGACAAGTCATTGTATGTAGGGAACACAGAAGCCAATTTGCACACAGCAAGCTCCCACAAACAGCAATGTGAAAATGAGCAGATAATTTGCTTTTCAGTGATGTGGGACAGTCCCCTGCTCTTCTTTGGTCATTTACACTCACCTGAGAGAGCAGATGTGGGGCTGGATTCTTGTACCCTGCTGGGGTCAGGTTCAGAGGTGGGCGGGAGCTAAAAATAGCCCCGTCAGTCTGCGTACCGATTCCCTAGCTCCATCCAGCCTCTGAGCTATTTGGGGTCTGGGGTGACAGGACTAACCTCCTGCATTTGGGGAGTAGCTCATTAAGTGCCTAACTGAAGCCAATGAAAGGAGGTTGACTAGAATTTTCCAGTTGGCCTCCAAGTTCCCACAGGTGTCTGGGGCCAGTTTAGGTGTCTGAAGGCAGCCTCATGGTGACAGGCTAGGGAGCCAGCACTCTAGACAGGCTTAGAGGCCTTCCTGCTTGCTTGGGTACAGGTGTAGTGGGCCCCTGTCCCCCAGTGGTGGTGTAGCTGCAAAAGCCATTTCTTTAATTAAAGAAGTTGGAGTGAGGATACCTTCATCTTGAAGCAACCTCTTTCTTAGTTACCTTGCATCACAGCCTGCTACACCTTTCAAGCTAGCTGATTGACCTTCCAACTTCAAGAGCCCATTCTACCCTTACTTGGACAGCAAACCTCTCTCCAGGCTGATTAACAGGCACCCCTTGAAAATCCAAATGATTTCTCTTCCCTCTCCCCAACTGGGGTGGGTTCAGTTTAATGTCCCACCTGAAAGATAACACCTTTGACAGTGCATCTCTCCCTCAGTACTGTACTGCAGTATCAACCTAGAGTTTTGCACTCAAGTCTCTGGAATGAGACTTGAACCCACAACCTTTTGATTCAGAGGTAAGAGTGCTATCAACTGGGCTGTGGCTGATCCTGTAATTGAACATTACAATCCATCAACATAATTCACAAATTTTATCCATTATCTCGCAGTATCCAAGGGTAACCACTATCCATCTCTCTGGATTAATTGTTTTAAGCTTTTTTAGCTTCTAGGATTTTAATCTCATTTTCCTATGTATCTCAATGATTTTAATGCATAACCGGTTATTGGAATACATGCTCCAACCTTACTTCAATGGGCTTTAATATAGCACTAAATGTAATATTTCCCTTGATATCCATTCTGTCATAGGGATCCTAATCGACCCCATATAAGGGCAGCTTTTCTCAAATATAAAAAGCGAGGGAAACAACCAAGGCCTTAGCACAGGGCATCACCTCATTTTAAAAGAATTAAAAAAGTAGATAAGTGGCAAGAATTTCCTCTGGGGGTGGGGGTGAGGTGGGGGGGAATAATGGAGGTGAGATTGAGCGCACATCCCTCAACACACAGATCTCAAAGTTGATTTTTTTTCCCCCTCTGTGCAGTCCTGTTGAACAGACTCCCATCAATAAGACCTCAGGCAAACAGAGAAACATGATCTGGCATGAAAATAGATAGTGCTGGAAATATTCACCAGGTCTAGCGGCATTTGTGCAGAGAGAAACAGAGTCAACGTCTCAAGTTGAATTTGACTTTTCGTCAGAACTGGCATATCTTGACATAACGGGAACAATGTAAGCAAAGCATGGAGCATTGGGTAAAGCAATAGGAACCAGGGTAGTGGTAAAAAAAAACCAAACAATACACAGGCCAACTATAGCAGTAAGATACAAAAATAGAAAATGCTGGAAAAACTCAGCAGGTCTGACAGCATCCATGTAGAGAGAAACAGAGTTGACCTTTCAAGTCCGTATGACCCTAGCTCTGAAGAAGAGTCATACGTACTCGAAATGTCAGCTCTGTCTCTCTCTCTACTGATGCTGTCAGACCTGCTGAGTTTTTCCAGCATTTTCTGTTTTTGTTTCAGGTTTCCAGCATCCTCAGTATTTTGCTTTTATCTGTAGCAATAAGATAACCTGAGGCTTTGGGTGCAGGAACAAGAGCTGGGTTAGCAAGAACAGCAATACCTTAACCAGAAGTAGTGGGGACAGATTAAAGGGCAAATTGGCAATTCACTGTGGTGAGAACAGAGTAAGAATGAGTCTTCTAATTTGGAATAAGGTACAGGGTGGAATGAGATGCTCAGTACCCCTGCCAACATGCAAGTAATATAAACTTTAAAGCAAAACAGATGAACTGAACAAAGAAAATGGCAGTACAGGAAGAGATTGCACCATTCCTGCAAGATGTGAGAGCTTGAGCACCAGGTACTGAATTCAGTCCCTGCATATTAAGAGACATAATATTAATGAATGTCACATTATATAACTTTAAACGGGGGCTAACAGATCAGAAAAAGGTCTGACCATGAGGGTAAGAGGGTGTTTCCTCGATGCAATAAACAGAAACATATTAGCTTGACTATTGACCTGGTGGCCCCCTTGGTCTGCATGGCACACAATGAACTTTGCCCAAGATTTACCTAATAGATCCTGCATATCACCGTATAGCTAAAACACGAACATACACAGGCCTTTATCGCATATCCCATCCACACCCCAATGAAGAACAGGAGCATGAAGATCTCCCAGCCACCAACCCCACAATCAGAAAAGCAAAGTGCTCATGTTGACTGAGAGGACAAATACCTCCGTGAACCCAACAGTAGGGTGGAATGTGAAAACAAAATGAAAATATGTATAAGGAGCAAAACAGTAGCAGGAAATGATAGAAACCATCATCACAACTTTGGCAAAGAACCGGCACAAGCTTTTAGCTCTGAAGAAGAGTCATACGGACTCAAAGCGTTAACTGTTTCTCTCCCCATGGATGCTGCCAGACCTGCTGAGTTTTTCCAGCATTTTCTGGTTTTAATCAGCACAAACTGCTGCACATGCATTGCACAAATAAATAGTAGAGCCAACACAATCTGACATTCAAGCCCATAAAAGCAAACATAAAAAGCAGAGCTACCCATAAACTACCAGTCAGTCGGAGCTTTCATTTTATTAATTGAAGAGGGTGGGAGGAAGGCAGAAGCCAAAGAAGGGAAAATAAATAGATGGGGGAACCTGTAAGGTACAGCAAATTAATGTAGGCCAGAGAACTGGGAATATCTCGACATTACTGAGCAAAACACAGGGCTAAGCCCCTCCTCCACTCTTCACCTAATCAAAAACAAATTATGATCTCAGATGCGAAGTCTATATAAAAAGAATGTTGTCACTGCCCATTATATTTTTACATTAATAATATTTGGGGGAGCTGACAGTTTGTGGTAGACAATCCTACCATTGTTTTTGACAAAGAAAGAAGAGCTAATACAAGAGTTTCCAGATAATAATGGGAACTGAAGTAACTGTTCCTCACCAAACGCCAAGCTACGGATTGATAACAATAGGAAACAGATTCTCCAAGTGATGACAGGAAATTACTAATACTTTTTCCTAACTGCTTCTCCCTGTGAAGGCAGCTGTAGTAAATAAAATGTCAATTCCAGCTGAAGCTGCAGCTGAAGACTTTTAAAAAATAGAGTGTAAGGCAACTTAGCTTAAGGGGATGCAGGACCACCTAATAGTGTATTATGGAACTCAACTCTCTCGCAGAGGCATAAAGGATTTTGCCGATAGACACCTTGGCCCAAATTTTCACCGGGGTTGGGGGGGGGAAGGTTCTGCGCCTCACACAAAAGCACCACAGCCCCAAATCCAGGAGTCCTGCCTCTGTATCTGGCATCTTCCATTTTTACCGAGGGGGGGTGGGGGAAGGACAGTGGTGAAAGGGGATGTGTACTTGACAGATCCACAGTTCAAGGGGGCAGCGACACATTTGAAAGTGCAGCGGCCTTCAATCAGAACAATTTTTGTCACCCAGGTTTCTGAAACATGACTTCTGGTTTTTATGAATTTGAGGAAAAGGTCTAAACCTACCAGAGTTCTTTGGAGAGGTTCCGGTAGCCCTTTGGGATTGTTAACAGAAGGCATAAATGTGCATAAAAGGTGGATAAGGTCTGTGACACTGTCAAGATGTCAAATCATTTAAATTCTCTGCCCTTTAAATTTTGAGAAAAAAAAGTGGTGATTCTCAATTGAAAAAAATTAGGGCTTGCTATTTCAATAGATGTATGTTGACATAAGCATGAGAGCTATCATTATAGGACTAGTACTACTTGATTGCTTCCACAACCCATCATTATCACGTTCGGTGGTGGGGGGGGTGGGTGTGGGTGGGTGTGGGAGGGTGGGGGGCTGCAAGTTCACAGTTTAATTGACAGTTCCAAGTGGTTAAAGGGGGGATAGCTACCTTTGGTTGGGTGGATGTGGGAGGGTCGGGGGCTGCAAGTTCACAGTTTAATTGACAGTTCCAAGTGGTTAAAAGGGGATAGCTACCTTTGGTGTAGGGCTATAAATACAAATGCTTGTTTTTGTAAGGGACTAAGTACTTGAAGGTGTTTAAATGTATTGAATGGGGTTTTATCAATGGGACTGTTTTCTTAACATAGTGAAGTCTGTAATAGATACTTAGAACATTATTTTATTTCATCTCAGCATGGCTCCTGAGGTCTCCAAAGGTGGATACTGAGTGAGTTTGCATGGAGGATGTAAGGGCAAAGGTTGGTTAGTGGGAGGTATGGGTTGGCATGAATTGGCACTAAGTTGGCATAGAGGATATGAGAGGCCATGGGGGATGGGTAAAAGGGCACAGGTTGACATGGAAAGTAGGAGGGCCATGGGGAGTCATAAGGGGACATGGGTTGGCATGGATGGGGCATGCTGAGTATGTAGGGAATGAAGTTGTGTGAGGAGTGAGGGTTAGGGGGCCTTACACTTTTATCATAACTGGGCAAAATCCCAGAGCACTGAGGCAGGTCTTTTAAACAGCCCACCTCGGCACTTGGCAGTCCCTTTGGCTGTCTCTGCATTGTTTTCAGGGGCAGTGGGTCCAATTCCAGTTAGCACACATCCACCTCCTGTCCCCGAAACCCCAGAAAGAAAATTTAGCTGCTTGGGTAAGTTTCTTCTGAGTTGGGTTTGGGAAGAAGGGAAATTTCCCAACTCTGCGCACCCGACTCGGGAGTGAAAGTTCAGTCCCTTGTTCAGCCCAAGGGCTGATTGTCTACAGGAGCATAATTCAATGCTTTTGCAACTTTTGCAATTCATGCTTTAAGAATTTGCCATCTGGAGATCTGGCAAGATCTGAATGGCATGGGACTGATGGGCTTCTCCACTGTTTACTGCCACTGGACATGAATTAATGGTTGGAGCGTTGGCTATGCAATTTTTCTTTGTTGGCCCATGAGCAATGGCACAGGAGGTTAGCAAGTTCATCAATGAGATTTTGGAGACAGCTGAATAACCACCAGCCCAAGGCATTGGGCAGGATTTTTCAGATGGCGGAGTTTTCCACTCTGCCATCTGAAGAGTGGGCGGAGAATGTGTCCCTGTCAATCTCAGCAGCCCTGCAGCCATTTTACACTCTTGAGAAACGTGAATTGGTTGGAGACGGTGCTTCTGTCCCTCACTCAGAAGCCCCACCTCAGAGGGCTGCTGGCCAACCTGGCTGGCTGGAAGATCTGTAGTCCCAGCAGCATGAATAGAAGCAATATCCAGGACTGGGACTACAAGCAGTCTGCAGAATCTAAGCCCCAGAAACCAGGACCAGGTAAGTGAGGGGGTTCTCACACTGGGGAGAGGTGAGGACTGGGTGAGAGGCTGATGGGGGGTGGGTGGGGGGGTGGGGGGGGGTGGCCTTTGCAGATTTTATTTTCCATCGATTTGGAAAATATTGTCAAGGCTTTTAGTTTCAAACCAAGTAAAGGTGACAGTGATACCAGGGAGCAAGTCTGCAAAAAGAGCTTGAACCACAGTATATCCCTGTCAGATCACCTCTCAGATTCTTCCTTTCAAGGCTGGGCTGAGGAAAGTCTGGTTGGCATTGTCTATCTGGACTTTACAAGGAATTTGATAAGGTATCTTCACACTAGGCTGGTTACTTCGCAAGGTAGAATATTGTGGGATTCATAAGAATTCAATACAGCTTCAATCGAAGCATTCAAGAGGGAGTTAGAGCATTATTTGAAGAGGAAGAATGAGGAGAAGGCAGAAGAATGGCACTAAGTGGTTGCTCATTGAGAGAACTGGTGCAGACACGATGGGCCAAATGGCCTCCTTCTGCACTATAACAATTCTGTGATTCTGTGAATGTGAGCTTCAGTGGAAAGAACGATGAACCAAATCAGCTGCTGATTCACTATGAGTCTGCTTCACTTGGCTGGTAGAGACCAATTTCACCTGCAAGACCTCACAAATGTCAATAAAATAAATTGCCAGTAGACCAGTAGTTTCTGCTGTTGGCTTAGGGTGGAATGTCACCCAATGTCACTGGGGGAAAGCACTTTTAAACATCCACCTGAACTCACAGAATAGCATATGTGACCCAAAATGGCAGCATCTATGGCTGTGCAGCCAAACGTTGGAGGTTAGGTGGTCAAATCCAGGTTGGGGATTGAGCTTCAAACTTTGTGATGCAGGGGTGAGCAGATAAGCAAAGTTTAGTGGTAGCCATTGGACAGTTCATCAGTTGCTTAGTGCACATCAATAGGGATTTAGACCCTGGTTTTAAGAAACACAATTAGGATTTTTTAGAAGTCATGTATGCCACACTATTTTTAATTCAATAAATTAAAAAGTTCAATTACCAAATGCAGGGCCAGAGAGATAAAAAGAAATGTTTTATTCCAATCCACAAATAACATTTGAGCTTCAATGTAATCTTTGTACGTTATTACTCACATAACCTTCTTACATAATGGTGAACTTATTACTAATCTTTGAATGTTTTCTGCTTATTTTTTTAATCCTTTCAGTTGGCTTTATGCTGGATTATATAGGTTTGAAGGCTGATAAATATACACTTTCTTTAAACATGTAAATTTAAGGCGCCAGGTTGCTAAAAAGCTGATCAAATAGAAGCATCTTGTTACCTTCAAAGAAACCATTAGTCACTGCACCATCTCCCTTTTGATGTTTAGGTATATTAATTATGAATATTGTAAATGTCAGAGATAACCCCTGTTGTTTTCTTTTATCACAATGAATTCTATACTGTCAAAGTGACTACCAATGAAGCATATTTTTACCTGTGTTGAGTTAGACCTATTCATTTTGTGCATTGGTCAAGCTACTTGTGAGGCTCCTTGAGTGGATGAAGATGAGATTTACCAAAATGGTTCAAGGGATGAGGGTTTCCCATAACAAGGTTAGGCTGGAAAGGCTGGGGTTGTTCTCCTTGCAGCGAAGGAGATTAAGGGGGGATTCAATAGAGGTTTTCAAGATTATGGCAGGGTTTAAAAAAGGTAGACAAAGAAAAGCTGTTCTCATTAGCTGATGGCACAAGGACTGCGGGGGGAAAGGGGGTACAGATTTAAGGTTTGGGGCGAGAGATGCAGGGGGATGGGAGGAAAAACATTTTTATGCAACAAGTGGCAATGACCTGAAACTCATTGCCTACGAGGATAGTGAAAACGAACAGGGATAGATCTGGGGAATGGGACAAAGTAGATTGCTCTACAGAGAGCCAGCATGGACTTGATGGGTTGAATGGCCTCCTTCTGTGCCTTAACGATCCTATGATTCCTATAAATGTAATTGGTTTTCGTGTCATTAGCCAGAATCTCCAGTCGGCAAGGGGGGGGCAGGGCTCGCTCGCCGACGCCTAAAATGATGCCCAGTGACAAGGGGCATATGTCCCAACATCACCGCACCTCATTCAGATCCTGAGCTCAGCGAGCGCGCATCAGAGTTGGCTGCGCACCTGCTGAACTGTCAAAGGCCTATTAAGGCCACTTGAATATCAATTAAGCTAATAAACTGAGCTTCCCATCCAACCTTCAGGGGCAGGTGAAGAGCCCAGGCAACCTTCACATTTATCATGAAACCTCATCCACGGGCGGGATGAGGTTTCATGAAGGTTTTTAAAGTTTAATAAAAATTTTTAATGAAGTTCATTGACATGTCCCAATTCATGTGGCACTGTCACAAGAGGGGACATGTCTTAAAGTATTTTTTTCTCTCTTTATTAAAATTTTCAAATATCAAACTAATCTCCCTGAGGCAGCTCTGTGCCTCAGGGAGATTTTTGTGCTCTATCGCACACATGCACAAAAGAGTTCAGGCCACGACTCAGCCTACTACCCCTGCCCACACAGATAGCGCTGAGCGCTTTTGGGTGGGCCTTAATTGGCCAGCCAATGTAAAATGGCGATGCGCAGCTGATCGCGGGCGGTGATCGGCTACGCGCCTGCCTGCACCCACTCACGTCCAAACCCCACCCCCGACGGGGAGAAAATTCTCCCCATTATGTACCGGATACTTAAGACTTATTTCCGTCGGGCCTGTGCGGGATAGTGGGCAGCAAGACTCAGCCACTGCTCCAGTCCATTGCAATTTCTTTCGCTCCCACTCTTAAAGGTCCACCTTAAAGGTACTTCGCCAGGTCTTGTTTGGCCACCCCTTTTGCCTTCTTCCATCTGGTGGCATCCATTCTACTGCCACTATGGTAGAACGGTGTCCTTCTAGTCTCCATTGTCTCTCCAACACGATGTACCACAGGTGTTTCTGACCAGTTCTCTATAATATTTCCTCATTGGTGATACTGTCTCACCATGTGATGCCCAGGATCTTGTGTAGGTAACATTGGTGTAAGAAGTCCAACTTACTTGGCACTTTTGCTGTTCTCTTCTATGTCTCACTGGCATAGTTTGCAGTTGGCACTACTACAGTGGACATGTAGAGTGGCAGCTTCATGGCCATGTTAATGGTGTTGAATGCCCAAACCATGTGGTACCAAAGCCCAGACGGTACTGGATACACCCGTCCATTTTCTTTTATAAAATTAGTATTTACTCTTCCATTAGACATTTTGAATTATTAGGACATTCATTGGTTATACTAACTACAAAGCCTGTTACAGTTTCAGATGTTTTATGGAACTGGTTCCAATACCACAGCGGCCCTTGTAAGTAAACTTTGTTGACTACAATTGGAAAGTTGGATCTGTCTCAAAGGAGTTATGAGGTCTGAGGATTAATAGTTATGCTACTCAAAGCAATAATCTTGCTGGATTAAACATAGCCTCACACTGCGTTCCCACACCCATTCCAAAGTGGTTTTAGTGATTTCAACAAGTAATATTTATTTATGCATAATTAAATATTGATATGAAGCTCAATGGTTTGGCAAATAGTAGGAATATCATATAAATCATAAAAGTAATGGGCAATGTCAGTCATGTTCCTTTATTCTTTGAAAGAACTTCTTTGGATATAAAAGAATGTGTTTTTAAAAGCAAACTTCATTTAACCTTTGTCCTTCTCTTTCTTTTTCAATTCTCTGCCCGGAGGTAGATCTGACCCACAATGCCAGGACCTCCACCACAGGCAGGGCAAGGAGGCAGCTCCCAAATCCAACCCAGCTTGAAACAGGGATCAAACCCCATGCTGTTGCTACCAATCTGATCCACACCAGCCAACCAACCAGCCACCCAAGGTGTCTGAGTTGTGTGGCAACGTGCACTTTTACATGTATGTTGTAGTCTGGAGCTGTGGATAGAGATGGCAGAGGCAAAAATGTTCTTTCTATCGCAAGGCTGATCAGGAATCTCTTATTGCCTGCCATTGGAGTATCTTGGAAGGCTTCACAAATAGATAGTCAGCCTGCTTGACTGTGTTATGAAAACACCTTCCTTGGCCATTGAGTTCTGTATTGGGACTTGAACCCAGAGCTACCAGCTCAGAAGCAGGGACACTACACACTGCGCCTCAAGATCACTTTGCTTTGGCCATCATGTACTATTTCTGGCCAGAAACCAGAGCTCATAAAATATTGTGGAACTGCAACAAACTCCCTCTTTCAACCAATTGATCTTTTTGAAGTCAGGTTTTCCACCAGGTGTTATGATGATGCATTCAAATATTAAAATGTTATATTGAATACATGAACAAAGCAAGTTACAACATGTGACACTCAACGGGATTCACATAACTCAATAGTCACTTTATGCCTAATTTGCATTAATATCATGAATTTCTAGACAATTCTATCAGCTAAGATGTGATAGAACATTCACAAAGGATAATAATTTTGTTCCTAATGATTACAAGAAGCTTCTGCTATTTATATATTTGCAATGATTAGCTATTTAAAGCAGCAATTTATCTGCTTCTTTGATTGGACATGAAACAAAGCAAAGTTTGAATGTTGTGACAGGCACAAAATATTAGTGAAAATTGGGAAGACCAATTTCAATCCTTTTGTTACTTCCTGAAAACTTAATAAACATTTAGGAGCTTAACAAAATTCATAACCGAGATTCTCATCCTGCATACTCCAAAATTAATTTATTTCTAAATGATCTATTGGACCATATTCGTTCCTGCGGACCAACTTAGCTGGGACAATGGGCTGGATTCTCATCTTCCAGGCGGGCAGTGGAATTAGGGAAATTTCCTGGGCTCGGCATACCCTCAAGTGCAGCAAGGATGAGCGCCTAGATTTTTGTCCATGCATCAAGCGCACAGAGTTGGAAGAATTCCCAGCTGTGCGAAACCAGCTTCTGTAAATGTGGCCCCAAACATCCGATTTGTGGTCTGAGGGGGCGGGCTATATTGGGAGTCAGGATGGGCAAACTCAGAAGGGGCCAGAGGTGGGCCAGGCGCAGGGTGGGCAACTCGAGCATAGATAAAAAGCTGGCCTTCAGAAAGGCTCATTTGAGAGGCCAGAAGGTGGTGGTAAAGTCCCTGGGCTTTGGAGGAGATGTCTTTGAGTTCTCAGGTGAGTGGGAACTCTGTAAATGCTGTCCAGCTGTTAGCCATCCCTGGATGTCCCCTCATGGGCTTTCCTTGGGAAAAAAGCTGTCATTGTTGCTATCTATTCACAGCTGTACTGAAGCACTGAAGTCATGGAGTGGATTCGCAAGACACAGCTGTGGAGATGGCATCGCCTTGGTGTCACTACCTGATAAAGATATAACGTAGTTAGCTGCCCTGCCTCATGATGAACACATGGTCATTAATCCATCCGCTTGCCCTCTTGCCACCCATCTATCAGATTGCATCCACACAGCTGAGCTTTGACCAGGTCCCTCATATCTGCACATTGTCACAGCATAACAGCATGGCTAAGAGGGAATAAACCAGTAGGGCTTTGGGTGGTTGTAGAGCACAGCATGCTGCCTTGCAGTCACAATCACACAAAGCATTCGTACAGAGCTATTTTCTCCACCACACCTTAACACTAATCACTGATGATATGTTGAAAATGGTTAGTTCATGCAAGCACACAAAAGCATTGTAATCCCAATGGCTCACAACCCTTCTTGCCTTAAACTTGTAGCCTTACATTTCTCAGCCAAGAATGCATAATGAGACTTGACACTTTTATTGGGATGTAGTGAAAGGAATTTTTTCCAAACACATCCTATTGTCAGAATAGGGTGGATTGGCTTGATACAGAGTGTATAGTGGGTGAATGGGAATGAAAATGCCATAGCTTGGCAAGGAGGGTGTGAAGGGGATGGTGGGCGCTAGGGCATAGCTTGGCATAGAATGTATTAAAGAGCCATAAGGTGCGTAGTAAGGCAGAGAAATGTGGGGAAGGCATTCCAGAGCTTGGGGTCCACATGACTGAAGGAATGGCCACCAGTGGTAAAATCGGGGATGCTCAAGAGGAATGCCGATATCTTGGCAGGTTGTGAGGCAGGAGAGATGGAGGGAAGTGATCCATGAAGGGAATTGATAACAAGGATGAGAATTTTAAAATCTTCAGGTGTGTTCATTGCTTCTTGTTAGCCTTAGTTGCATAAATGTTCAAACAAATTTACATGAGTACGCTTACTAAACTGAGTTGACAATAAATGGAGTTTATGCTAATAGTAACTTTTACTCAGTTAACAATTCTTTCTGCACCATTCAATCACACATTTGGATCAAGTATCACATAGATGTTTCCATTAAGGTAGGTCTGCTGTACATTGTGATTATCTTCAGAAAGTAAACGAAGACAAACTTCAATAACTGCAGACAAATATCCCTTCTTCAATATGTACTCAAATGCACAGAATCTATGGTGAATGGTTTGAAGATTTTTCCATTTGTTCATGGGATATGTGGGTGCCGCTGGCTAGGCCAATGTTTATTGCCCATCCTGAATTGCTCTTGTTCAGAGGGCATTTAAGAGCCAACCACATTGCTGTGGGTCTGGCATCACATGTAGGCCAGATCAGGAAAGAACGGCAGATTTCCTTTTGGAAAAGACATTAGGAAATTAAGGAAACTTTAAGTCTTAAAACTCTCAAAATAATGAAGGTAAAAATGAATATCTGATCTGCTTCCACTTTCTGTTCTGCAGCTAATGATCACTTTAAACAGTGCTGGAAAAAGACTATCTCTTGATCTGCACTGTCCATGAATTGTGGACAGGTTGCGTAAGCAATGGTAGCAGCACTGATTCACATGAAGATTGCATTGGGATCTTTGTGCCATTGACCTGCATTTACAGGCCCCATCTGTTTCTGGAATAGAATGGGAGTGGGTGGGGTGGTGGGGGTGGAACACCCCACAGTAAATCAGCATAGCCTTTCTCTTTGCAATTTTCACTCTGTTTATGACACAAGAAGTACCTTAAAGGTCCAATTCATGCTTGCTGCCAATGGATCCTTGCAAATTTGGTTACATTGATTTTATCAATCCGAATTATAGAGCGTTTTAGAAGCCTATAAAAACTCTCGACACATTGTGCAATACTAACTGTACTACGCACTTTTCTCCCACAGTTTGTCAGGCAATAAATAAATATGCCTATGATTAAAGGTGATCAAACAGAGAAGAATTGAGTCAAGCAATTTGAATTAGCAGTCTGATCTTGCACTTGATATTTTCCAATCTGTAGCACAAGGCATTACTTTCATGGACAGTGCAATGTACATTCATCACTTATTTCGTCATAAGGATGAGTCTCCTGCACACGTGAGCTAAAATTAAAGGTGCAGCAATTCCTGCAACACATACCGGGCATGGAAAAGAAAACGGCACTCTCTCTTTGAGGAAAAAACTATTGCTTCCAAAAGTTTAGACTGTTTAATTGAAAAAAAGTATTTGTCAAAAGGTATTTCCGGCCTACATTTCAGAAAGTTTTGATGCTTTAGCATCTTCAAAACTGGCAAACAGACTTTCACTTCTACACTTTTGATGGCATGAAAGCATGTGTAAGAGATTTTTTTTATTCTTTCACAGGATATGGGCATCGATGACTGGGCCAGCATTTATTGCCCATCCCTAGTTGGCCTTGAGAAGGTGATGGTGAGCTGCCTTCTTGAACCGCAGTAGTCCATGTGGTGTAGGTACATCCACAGTGCTGTTAGGATGGGAGTTCCAGGATTTTGACCCAGCGACAGTGAAGGAACGGCGATATATTTCCAATCAGGATGGTGAGTGACTTGGAGGGGATCTTCCAGGTGGCAGTGTTCCCATCTATCTGCTGCTCTTGACCTTCTAGATGGTAGTGGTTGTGGGTTTGGGAGGTGCTGTCTGAGGTTGGTAATTGGGCACTGCTTTGTGTAAAGGCTAGTCAAATACTTGCTTAGGTAACAATTCAGCTCTTGGCACTAAACTGCGCAATCGGATGAAGGGAATGTGTCAGCACTCTGCTGATGCGGTACCAAGGACAAGATTTCCTGCAGCCTCAGCCAACATTCCTCCTCCACCCAGCACCAAAAGCAGATGATCTAGTCATTCGATGGGTGTGTGGGGGTACAGTGCTGTGCACAAATTGGCTGCTTTGTTTGCCTACCTAGCAACAGTGACTGTATCCACTGACTGTAAAGCATTTTAGGGGATCTTGGGGGTACAATAAGGTGCCATACAAACACAACTCCTCAAGTCCGATCTTCTTGGGCAGGGACTGATGCAGGATGTATAGAGGGCTGAGTGAAATGGGAAGATGAAATGCACATTTGAGCTGATGTGATATTTCCCATGGAACCAAAAAGAGATTTTCAATTTGCATGAATTATACTTCCTGTAGCATTTCACTTGACTGAATCTAATTGAAAGTCCACATGGAACTATTCAATTGAATAATTAAAAATCTCTTTAATGTCTGTCTCTTCATTTGTGCTTCCTAATCAATGGTGCTCAATTAGTTATTTTAATCTGAATGAAACTTCAGCAGAGTAATGGTGTTGGTATTTACCTTTTTTTAACTGCATAATAATGTCCCTCTTTTCCACTGATTTGTATGTCTGGACACGACTGAGTTTAGTAGTAGCAAAATCATCCTGATAATGAAATGATTCTATCACCCATGATGTCCGACATTTTTAAATGCTTTAAAAAATACAAATGGCAAGTACTTCAACTGCAGCTAGTGCTGCAGCTGTGACTCTGCAATCCCAAGAGCAGTAAACGATTTCCCTCAAAGTGTGTGGTATGGCCACAGACAACAGGAACACACTACCAGGCTTGTCATGATACTTAGGCCTAAATGACCACCATGGCTAGGGGACTGGCCATTTTAAGCCTGACCTTAGTTGCAAAACCACCATCAATGGTGGGGAGGGGGTTGGGAGGAGCTGCCTGCGATCCATACTTACTTCATTCACAACTTTGAACTAGGAGCTGATCTCCTGGAAAACACTGCAAGTTGGAGACTGCTGTATACTCACCATAGTACGGATGCCATACAATACCAGTATTTTACAGAGTATTCTTTCACAGGATCACAGAATCGTTATGGTGCAGATGGAGGCCATTCAGCCCATCGTTTCAGAAGGTTAAGCAGCTGAGATAGAATCCATGGAAGAGTGGGTTGTATGGCGTGTGAAAGGAATTGGATTAAGATGGAGGGTCAAGTTCCCTTTTCTGTTCACTCTGTCTTAATCACTTATATCGATATAATTTTGTTCCTGAACCATGTCATAATAGTGCTACAAAGGATGAATTTGTTTACTAGCTCATTCTGCAGAGACAGTATTGGCAAAACTATCTTGGAGTTTCTGACAATCCCACAAGAAAGAACAGTCCGTTAATTATTTGCTACAGGAAGAAATCCCAGAGCCCTATGTCTCCAGCTGCTTAGAATCATGAATATCTTCTCTTCCATTTCCTATGTATCTTGCACTTTAGACAGAAATGAATACATAAGTAAACAAGCATAATAATAATGAAGGACAGAAAAATATGGGTGTAATCACATAATTTCAATCTGAAAATACCAATGCTTCCATAATAAAAATGCAAATGTATGTATAAAATTATCATAAATCAGTTGCTGTGATAATATATTGTGCATAACTTAGCATTAAAGTGACAGGGTGAGCAACACAACAGGAGATCCACTGGTGTGTACATAGAATTTGAATCTAGCATGTGTCCAACACCCTTTGGATATCACACTTCAGAATTCAAAGTGCCAAAAGTAAAAAGTTATTTCCACCTGATTTTTTTTTTCTCTCTGACCTTGACAACCAGGCCTCTTCCTGAGGACAGGAGCCAAGGATTTCAGGTTACTAAGTTTCTCCCTCAAGACTTAGCCTCTACTGAACTTCAGAACTTACTTGGACCATGTCCCTGTGACGAGTACTTGAGCTGTGGCTTTTGAGGGACAGGTCCAGTTAAGCAAAACTCCGTCTTAAAAGCTAAACACTAAAAGGTACCCTCGGCCCTAGACTGCTATTGAGCAATGCCACAGATGGTAAGTTAGTACAAACATACCCTGACATATGGGGCAGAATGATAAGTGGTGAAAACAGGCCTGTACCAAGCGTGTGCCAAAGTATTATCATGCGTCATGATACCAGGTCACGTTCCCAATGCCATCATGCCCAAACATTATGCAGGTGGCAGGCGGGCCTAGAGATCGAGAGCCTGCCCACATTATTCAAATTCAATTTAATTGCCTATTTAAGTTTGTTAGTGTTCCAATTGACTGGAATAATACATGCTGGGAGCAATAAAACATTTTGGAGTCTGAATCACACCAAGTGGGGATCTCTTTTCTTTCTACAGGAAGGCTGTAAGGATGGGTTAAAATTCACCAGCTGGGCCCGTACTTTGACCTCAGTAGTTCAGGGTGATGCGAGTGCTGCCAGTATTTGCTATTGAAAGCTGTGTTTCCAGGGGATACATTTGCTGCTTTGTGGCATCATTTACCCTGCAGAAGAATGCATTTAGATCCTCTACTGTACCTCAGCCAGTTTGGTAGTGAAACATGAGGTTAATGATCTCCATGGGAGATGCATCCTCTGGTGAGGAAGAGGGGAGAAGGAGGAGATTGAGAGGGAGAGGAAGAATGCCAAATGGTGAGGTTCAGGATGCACTGTGGGTGACTGACCTGCACCAGAGCAAGAAGCTGTTGGAAGCATAATGCTGCAGCACAGAAGGACTTATACTGCCAATTGAGTATATAGGCAGAGAATGAGCTACCTTCAGATGTTAGATACACAGTGCCGGAGGAGACTCAAGCTCTCCAGAGCCGCAGCGACCACTCTCTGTGAGATGCTGACAGGGGAGATAGCTTCCAACTGTGCTTGTGGTCACCCAATGCCAATGGCTGTAAAGGTGACTGTTACACTGAATTTCTTTGCCACTGGATCCTACCAGGCTCCATGTGGAGACCTCAGTGGCATTACACAGCCTGCTGCAAACCACTGCATTGAGGTTTTTACAGGTACAATATTCCAAAGGTCAGGTCAGTACATCATATTTTCAATGGACCACCACAGTCAACTGGAAAGATAGGCTAGATGTTAATAAACCATAAGTTCACTATCCCTAATGCAGAGGTTCATCTTATCTGTAAGTGCTCCAGGAATTTTATTGGGAAAATATTCCTGACTTGTTAGTAATGAAAGTGGGTCATGGTGCAAAAATGCCTATGGAATAGAAATGGAGAATGTGCTGCCTGGAGATCTCAGTGAGCTCACAGTCTAGATGGAATGACATTGAGATACAGGCAGTACACACATCTTTGAGGCCGAGAGTTCCTGACCTACTGGAATCTCTGTTATCAAGGCCTCCCTTGTGTCACGGCCATCCACACACTCACGTGCAGGGCTTTGCACCTCTCCATCAGGGTTTTCCCTCACTGCCTTCATCATCAGAAGAATGTCCGCCATCCTGCATCTCCTCTTCCTCCAGGGTATCCCCTCTCAGAATTAGGAGGTTATGGAGAGCACGGCACACAACGACCATCTGGATGGCGCGTACCGAAATTCTCCTCCTGATCTTTGGATCAGAGACTTTGCAGCATTCAAGTTTCCCATAGTTTCAGGGAGTAATAGACTGCACTCACATCACCATAAAGGCTCCAATCGGCCAGCCCTGTACAGTCATTAACAGGAAGGGCTATCATTCCTTAAACGCCCAGTTGGTCTGTGACCACAAATGACAAATTATGCGCTAAGTACCCAGGCACATAAGCCACACCCGTACATTCTCCAGAACTCCCAGGTACCAGATATGATCAATGGACCTGATACCTGGGATGGCTGGCTTCTGAGTGACAAGGGTGAATCTTTGAAGAGATGACTCATGACACCAATGAGGAACCCTAGAACAGATGCGGAGAGGAGCTATAATGACAGCCATGGAGCTACCAGGACTATGGTCGAGCACACAACTGGGCTGCTAAAGATGAGGTTCCAATGCCTGGATTGATCAGGAGGAGCATTGCAGTACGTGTCATCCAGAGTTTCACTGATGGTTGTTGTGCGCTGTGCTCTCCACAACCTCACCATTCAGTGAGTGGATGCCCTGGAGGAAGAGGAGACACAGGATAACCAGCATTCCTTTGATGATGAGGGCAAAGAGGAGGTGAGAGAACACCCCAACAGAGAGGTGCAAGGCCTGCATGTGAGTGCATGGATAGCTGTTACATAAGGGAGGCCTTGATAACACAGAGATTCCAGCAGGTCAGGGACTCTTGGCCACAGAGATGTGTCTCAATGTCATTCCATCTAGACTGTGGGCTCACTGAGAATCTCCTGGCAGCACATTCATCATTTCCATTCTGTAGGCATTGTTGCACCTTGACCAATGTGCACTACTAACAAGTCAGGAATATTTTCCCAAGAAAATTCCGAGACCATCTACAGATAAAATGAACCTCTGCATGAGGGATAGTGAATTAATGTCTTGCCAATGGCACATCTAATGATCAGATCTACAAAACACACTCACATGGCTTCCTTTGTGACCAGTGTCACAAAATCTTAATTCTTTTCTGTGTGCTCTGGTGTGATGCTCCCTCCTCGCTGGCCGCTACGCTGGAGAGAAGCTGTTGATCTGCTTGTCCGCATGCCCTGGGTAAATTTAGCAGACGTCCTCTGTGCAGCTGAGGCCTTGAGAGCTCCACCACATTAGAAGGCTCCTGCTGATTCACAGGAGTAGTTTCTGCTGCCACAGCACTTGAGGGTGACTGATCCCATGGTGGATGGTGAAAGGAGAGGCTGCTCCCCTGCATCAGAAGTACCCTAAGAGGTGCTTCCAGATGGCAGCTTCAGCTACTCAACCTCCACCACGTGGACCAATGAGCTGAGGTCCCAGGAACTGGCTCAGTATCCAGGCCCCCAGTCCCTGTCGCCCTGGTTATGGGCCCCCCAATCTCAGAGCCAGGTCAGAGCACAACCCTCGATAGCATCAGCAATACAGTGGGTTTGCCACTCCAGGTCAGTTGCCAGTCCACCTGTGGGGGAAGATTGGTTCTCCAAAGGGTGGCTGATCACAGTGCACATGACCTGGATGGACACTTCCATGGAGCGGGCCAGAGCACGTAACCCCCTCTGACATATCCGCCAAATCTCCACACACCTTGCGTTGGACATCCAGCATCTGCCGCCTCGTGGACAAATCCAGAGACTCATCATTCGACTCAGTCTCTTGATCACCTCGGACACTACCCAAGACCTGTTCCACCACGTTCTCCAGCAGCCGCACACGAGAATGTGAAGTGCCCTCACTAGATTGCTCTTGCCCTCGCCACACCACACTAATCCCTGCCAAGGTGCCAGTATCTGCACTGGTACTTGGTGCAGGGAGAGGATGTGATGCTGCACCCTCTGAGGCTGCTTCTTCCTCCTTGGATGCTAGTGTCGGCCCCTTAGAGCTGGCGGAGTCGGCAGGAAAGGTTCACCCATGCAGGATGTTTTGAAAAAAGGACGTTAATTGGCCTTTCAGAGCCTTCATCAGGTGTTGGTCACAATGCTCAACAGCATTAGCAACATGTGGATTATGAGATGTGACACTTTCCAACCATTAAACCACACTTGCAGCACATTCACAATGAATCTACCAGGAAGCTTCCCAGCTTTTCAATGTATAAACCACACGTGTACTATTCATGTAAACATACCAGGCCTCGTTCACTCTCTGCCTAGTCCTCTCCCCCTCTGTGTCCCAGATCTGGTTAAAGTCCTGTGCAATCTCCACCAGCCCCAGACCTTCCTCCAATTTTGCCTCTGCCAATGGAGCGGCTCCATTCTGCAAAGGGCAGCAGCAGAAGCCCCTCCCCAAGCAGCGTGAGGATTGCCAGCTCGGGCACTCCACCTCCAGTGCTGTTTCTCTCCTGCGAACTGTGGGCCTGCTTTTCCTGAAATGAGGTGTCACATTAACCACGATGATTACTTTCAGATAACTTAATTTCAGCACACGTCCAAGCTCTGAGAGAAATGCACGGGTCTACGCAACAGTTGGCAGCCAATACCCTGTGTATGTTCCTGAAGTGTAAGGCACCCAACCACCCTACCCCCACCACCCACCCGGAACCACAGCCTCCACAGAGACATCGTGGCCACAAACAGTCACAGCGGTGCATAATGCTGCCTTGGACCTCAGAGATACTCACAAGGCTCCAGAATTTGTAAGCCTTCCCTAAAGCTTCCTTGCACAACAATGCACATAGTGAGAACTTATTCGGCCTTGCCAATCTCAAGAGCTAATTTAGCTTCTTCCTGCATTGCCTCCAGTTACGAGACATGGCCCCCACTAGGCTGACCTCTGCGGCTAGCTCCTCCCAAGTTGCTCAGGTTATAGAGGGAGGTCTCCTCTTCCTGTCATCTGGCATCAGGGCCTCATGCCTGGTGGACACAGCCTGGAGGAAGGCGTGGAGGGAGTCATCGTCAAAACGTGGGGTGGTTCTGGCCCTTCTTTCCTACCTCTCTCCTCGCCTTGGCACCTATGGAGGAAAACAGGCTAGAACAAAGCAGCTGCTCAATTTTCAGACGTTAACATCACGTGCCTGATCAGATTGAATGCCATCTGTGTTCACTGGCAACAACACTTAACTCAAAGCCTCTGCAGAAGTTAACACACTTTTCAGAATAATAACACTTACCTCAAACAATGCCTGATAATCTTCCAGAAAACAAACGCTCCCTCGTGTATTTGAACATTACAAAATCACAGGGTCACTGCCTCATGCCAGCTGGCCCTTTAAATGATTAGGGTCGCTGGACATCCGTCTTCCAGCTTGGGTTGAGCAGGCAAAGGAGAAACCACCGACATCACAGGTTTGAAACCCACTCTGCAGCCACTAATTGGCTTATTGCTGTTTTATACAGTGTCCAGCGATGGCAGGCAGTGGGGGGGTGGGGGGGGGAGGTGGGTGGGGGCAGGAGTCTGCGATCCACCCACTTTTGGGTACGAGTCCCACCCACCAAAACACATTGTATTATTCAGCCCATGATCTTAAAAGTCCAAAGTCGAACTCATGAAGAACATGTGTATTTGATGATCTGCTGCACCCGAACTTAATGTGAAGTTAACATACATAAAGTAAAACATATCTAAAATAAAAAAGAAGATGGCAGTGTAGTGGTAGTCACTGAACGAGTAATCCATAGGCCCAAGCTAGTGCTGTGGGGGCATGGGTTAAAATCCCACCCTGGCTGTTGGTGGAATTTAGATTCCACTAATTAATAACATTCTGGAATTAAAACCTGGTCTCAATAATGGTGCCCATGAAACAATCATCGATTGTCCTAAAAACACGCTTGGGTCACTAATGTTCTTTAGGGAAGGAAATCTGCCATGCTTACCCGGTCTGGCCTACATGTGACTCCAGACCCACAGCAATGTGGTTCACTCTTAAATGGCCTAACAAGCCACTCATTCCAAGGGAAGTTAGGATTGAGCAACAATTGCTGGCCTTGCCAGGGACACTCACATCCATGAAAGAATAATGAAGGGCAGCTTTTTCCGGGTTGGTGAGCAGGGGTGGGGCCCGCTCGCCAACGCGTAAGATGACACGGGGTGACGTTGGGCGTGTGTCCTGACATCACCCCACGTCATTTAGACTCTCAGTCCGTCGGGTGCACAGCTGAGACCTGTCAACGGCCTATTAAGGCCATTAAAAATGTAATTAAAATGATTAATGGACCTGTCCATCCAACCTTAATGTTGGCAGACAGGCCAGGAGCCCAGGCAGCCTTTAGAAAAATCATGAAACCACATCCACGGGTGGGATGAGGTTTCATGAGGGTTTTAAAAATGTGTATAAAATGTTTAAATAAAAGGAATCGACATGTCCCAGCTCATGTGACAGTGTCACATGAGGGGATATGTCAGGAATTTTTTTTTCTGCCTTTGATGAACTTTAGAAGCTTGAGCTGATCTCCCCGAGGCAGCGCTTTGCCTCAGGGAGATCTGTGCACGTTTTTGTGTACATGCGTGTACATGCGTGTACATCCCGCCTCAGGGAATTCCTCTCCCCGCCCGCAGAGGGAGAGCACAGCGCTTCCGGGCAGACGTCACGCTGGGCGGACTTTAATTGGTAAAATGGCGGTGCGCCCCCAACCAGGGGTGCCAATTGGGAACCCGTCTGCTCGTGCCCACTCCCACACAACCCCCTCAAAGGGGGGAAAATGCAGCCCATAGAAAACTTCTAAGTTTTATTGCTGTTCATTGCCACAAATGATAGAAAGAATGGGAAAAAATCATTGAGTGCATTGAATTACTCATTTATATTTAAAGCAGCACAGGAAAGGATTTAGCCATCTTCTGAATATATTCTTATATTAAAGAAAATTAACTGATGCAGATTTCCATGATTATGCAGTAACGGCCTGTATATCAGTGGCAATGTTCCGACACTCACTGCTGATCTTGAAGAAAGCAGCCCAAAATAATCTGATATTCACCTTCCTGGGATGCATTTGTATCTGGTGCCAAGACAGGGGGGGGTCTCCAGGCATCCAAGAACAGCAATACCATCAAGCAAGGCAAACAACCAATCACATTGATGTATTCCCACAGACAACAGACCATGCCGTGAAATGCACTGATTATTCTTCACTTTTTATGCAACTTATGGAGAGAAAAATAAACAAGTAGAACATAGACAGGAATAAACTGGAAGTCCAAAAATCATAAACATTTTTAAAAATTTAAATATGTGGACCATTTTTAACATAATAGAAAAAATTGACTTTCCATAAACATAAAATTAGTTTTTCAGGGACAGCCAGGCTGTTCAGCAGTAATTATAAGCTTAGTATACCATTAAAACCCAGTTACACTTCATTCAATAAGGTGTAACTTTTTCAAGGGTTTTTTACAGTGACACTAATAGAATTGTAATTGGAAATTCAAGCACACGGACTGCACCATGGTTAGAAAACAAGTTTTGTTTATTCCACTGGCATCATAGCTGTATAAGCTCTCAAGGGAAAGTTAACTTCAAGAAGCAAACTATTTACAGAGAATATTCATGGCCAATGTTCCAGATCTCTGCCCTATTCGTGACCTCAGCTCCTCGATGTAGTGACTCACCAGTCTTGAACTGCTGCTCCAGCTCTTGGCTGCTGCCCTACTCTTCTCTCTTCCCATGAGGTCTCTCACATTCAGGGGTGCCACCAGTCAGCCTGCCTAGGCCGCCTATTTCTGTTCTTGGCTCTTAGCCGGCCTCAGGGGCTTCAAGCTGCTCTATTCATGGCATTGGCTTCTCATGCTCACAAGTCCTGAACTTGTCCTTGCTGCTTTCTTCCTCACTCATGGCATCTGGCTCTGCCCCTCAGCTTGTCAAAGTTACTGCTCCCTGCAGGCAGGGCCCACAGGGGCCGACCAGTTCCCCTTGGTGCTCTCCCCCACCCCTACCATCGCCACCTGCTGCCAGAGGCCCCATTACAGAATAACAGAGCATTTCCATGATTTCAATTTGATTGCATCCTGCAGGGACTCTAACAGCACACCCTATGGAGAGGTGTTCAATCACGTTTTTGGTTTGGTTTATTGAAAAATCATTATGGCGGCAAGTGCTAAATTGTGATGATGATACAAATAAAACTAGTAATTATAATTCTTGACATAGTTATTGACAATCATCAAAATAAGGTATAAAACAATAAAAGGATTGCACAATTATGATCATTTCAGCATACAAATAATTACAATACTTTGCAAAATGCAGGTCTCCTTAATTTACAAAATAGAAGTGAAGGCCTACTGCATTCTGCATTTTGTATTAAAGTCCATAGGTCATATGTTGTCAGCTTGAGCTCATTAAATTCTCAATTAGTTAGATAAGTGTTATAAAGTTGGGGATTGGGCTATCCTATACAGTAATTTTTTAATTTCTGTGTTTAGTTGTGCATGTGCGGACTCCAAAAGCTCCTGTCAGTTTCAGAGGTGTACTCTGACAGTTTCACAGTCATTACTACTGCAAAATCTGGGCCATTACAAAGTCACCAAAGAAAATTTCACACGAAATGAATCCGGTATGCCCAGCATAGCACTTGGTGGTGATTTATTCATACTTTACACCCCGCAACATGAATAAACTAGTGAAAGGGTGAGGGAAAGTGATACAGATTCACATAGACGGTGCTGTCAGGGTCTTGGCAAATAAATAGTTATGGACATAGCACAACAGTAAGCTTCAGGATGACGGGAAAAAGCTCTAGGGAGACAGAATTGCAGGATCCAGCACTTCAGTGTTTTTACAGCATGAGGATTATTAAGTTATTTTTAAACATGCGCTATAAAAAATTTGGTTTAAGTTGGAATGCGGGCTGCAGAGCCTCCTTGTGTATGTTTTTCTCTCCATTTTGGAGATGCTTTATAGTAAAAATACCAATTGCACTTGGTAAAATCTGTATCCAGTTGAATGAGACAATGATTACAGATTCAGTCTGTGCGCAGTTATGTATGGCCAAGGGGGTTTGGAGCTGGGTTTAATTTCACGATCAGCAGCGCTGTTGCAAAATGAAATCAGACTGCTAATGAACTCAGAAGGACTTATAAAACCAGACTACAGTGGAAGCTGTACCCTTGGTTCCACGGCAGAAGCTAGGGAGGCTTCTGTACAGTCACTTCTCCCACATTAAGCTCCATATTCTGCTCGAGGAGGGACAAATTTGAAGCATCTTCTAGTTTTTGTCCTTTCCCTCCCACATGTCGATTTTACAGTGCCCAACAATTAATAAGAGCAATGACATCAACTATATAGGTCGCAGCTCGAGCAGTGTGTGCAGTTTAGAAAGGGCATTAAAGATCCAGCAAGGTGACATCAGGGATTGGAAACTTGTTATGGAAAATGATTTAAGATACCAGGAGCATTGCCTCTGGAGCCTAGAAAAATAACAGGTGATTTAATGGAACAGAAACAGAAAGTGCTGGATAAACTCTGCAGGTCTGACTGCATCTGTGGAGAGAGAAACAAAGTTGACGTTTCGAGTCTATATGACCTTTCTTCAGAGTTAACTCTGTTTCTCTCTCCACAGATGTTGTCAGACCTGCTGAGTTTTTCCAGCACTTTCTGTTTTTGTTTCAGATTTCCAGCATCCACGGTATCTTGCTTTTATCTAGATAATTTAATGGATTTTAAAAAATTATGCAGAATTTTAATAGCGTGAATAAGGAACTACTATTTCCTTTGGTTGGGAGTAAGTGACAAAGGTCATCAACTTAAACTTGTCATTTGCAAGCAAGGATGCAGATAAGCAGAAAGTTGTTTGTATAGTTTTGTTGGACGATAGGAACAGGCTAGTCCAGTCCAGTTTCCAGTCAATGTTAACCCCCAGGATGTTGATAATGGAGCATTCAATGATGGTAATGCCATTGAATGTCATGGTTGGAATCTGTCTTGTTGGAGATGGTCATTGCCTGGCACTTGTGTGGCACAAATGCTACTTGCCCAAGCCTGGATGTTGTCCAGGCCTTGCTGCATTTGGAAATGGACTACTTCAGTAACTCAGGAGTTGCAAATGGTGCTGAACATTGTGCAATCATCAGTGAACATCCCCACTTCTGACCTTATGATGGAAGGAAGACCATTGATGAAGCGGCTGAAGATGGTTGGGCCTAGGACACTACCCTGAGGAACTCCTGCAGTGATGTCCTGGGACTGAGATGATTGACCTCCAGCAACCACAACCATCTTCCTTTATGCTAGGTATGACTCCAACCAGTGGAGAGTTTTCCCTCTAATTCTCATTGACTCCAGTTTTGCTAGGGCTCCTTGATGCCACACTCGGTCAAATGCTACCTTGATGTCAAGGGCAGTCACTCTCACCTCACCTCTGGAATTCAGCTCTTTTGTCCATGTTTGAACCAAAACTGTAATGAGGTCAGGAGCTGAGTGACCCTGGCGGAACCCAAACTGAGCATCAATGAGCAGGTTATTGCTAAGCAAGTGCTGCTTGATAGAACCGTTGATGACCCCTTTCATTAATTTACTGATGATGGAGAGTTAGACTGATGGGGTGGCAATTCACTGGGTTGGATTTGTGCTGCTTTTTGTGTACAGGATATACCTGGGCAATTTTCCACATTGCCAGGTAGATGTCAGTTTTGTAGCTGTACTGGAGTAGCTTGCCTAGGGGTGTAACAAGTTCTGGAGCACAAGTCTTCAGTATTATTGCCGAAATATTGTCAAGACCCATAGCCTTTGCAGTGTCCAGTGCCTTCAGCCAGACCTTGATATCACATGGAGTGAAACGAATTGGCTGAACACTGGCATCTGTGATGCTGGGGATCTCTGGAGCAGGCTGAGATGGATCATCCACATCGCACTTCTGGTTGAAGATTGTTGCAAATGCTTTGACTTTATCTTTTGCACTGATGCACTGGGCTCCCCCATCATTAAGAATGGGGATATTTGTGAAGCCTCCTCCTCCAGTGAGTTGTTTAATTGTCCATCATTATTCACGACTGGTGCGGCAGGACTCCATCTGATCCATTGGTTGTGGAATCGCTTGGCTCTGTCTGTCGCATACTGCTTATGCTGCTTTGCACGCGAGTAGTCCTGAGTTGTAGCTTCTCCAGGTTGACACCTCATTTTTAGGAATGCCTAGTGCTGCTCCTGGCATGCCCTCCTGCACTCTTCATTGAACCAGGGTTCATCTTCTGGCTTGGAGGTAATGGCAGATTGGGGATATGCCAGACCATAAGGTTTCAGATTGTGGTTGAGTAATTCGGCTGCTGCTGATGGCCCACAGCGCCTCATGGATGCCTAGTCTTGAGTTGCTAGATTTGTTTGAAATCTATCCCACTTAGCACAGAGGTGGTGCCACACAACACGATGGGGGGTATCTTCAATGTGAAGACAGGACTTGGCCTCCACAAGACCTATGCAGTGATTACTCCTACCGATACTGTCATGGACAGGTGCATCTGCTCAGGCAGATTGGTGAAGGATGAGGTCAAGTATGTTTTTCCCTAACAACCTGCCACAGACCCAGCATAGCAGCTATGTCCTTTAGGCCTCAACCAGCTCGGTCTGTAGTGGTGCTACCGAACCACTCTTGGTGATGGGCATTGAAGTCCCCCACCCAGGCTCGCTAGGCCATTTCAGAGGGCAGATACAAGTCAATCCATTGCCATGGGTCTGGACTCACATGTAAGGTGAGGTAAAGATGACAGATTTTCCTCCCTAAAGGACATTAGTGAACCAGATGGGTTTTTACGACAATCGACAATGATTCCATGGTCATCATTAGACTTTTAATTCCAGATTTTTTTATTGAATTCAGATTTGAACCTGGGTCCCCAGAGCATTACCCTGGGTCTCTGGATTACTGGTCCAGTGACAATAACATTACACCGCCACCTCCCCTGTCCATCCTAATTGCTTGCTGCACTTGCACGCTGGCTTTTAGTGACTTATGAACAAGGACATCTCAGTCCCTTTAGACACCCACACTTCCTAACCTCTCAACATTTAAGAAATATTCTTTGCTTTTTTTGCTAAAGTGAATAACTTTGCACTTATTCACATTATGTTCAATCTGCCGTGTTCGAGCCCATTCACTCAGCCTGTCCGCGTCCTCTTTACAAGTTACATTCCCACTCAGTTTGGTGTCATCAGCAAATTTGGAAATATTACAATTGGTCCCCACATTCAAATCATTTATATAGATTGTGAATTGCTGTGGACCTAGCACTGGTCCTTACTGTACCCACCAGTAACAGCCTGCCGCTGTGAGAATTTCTTTTTCATTCATGGGATGTGGGCTTCGCTGGCTGGGCCAGCGTTTATGGCCCATCTCTAGTTGCCCTTGAGAAGGTGGTGGTGAGCTGCCTTCTTGAATCGCTGCAGTCCACGTGGTGTAGGTACACCCACAGTGCTGTTAGGAAGTGACAGTGAAGGAACAGCTAAATATTTCCAAGTCAGGATGGTGACAGACTTGGAAGGGAACTTCCAGGTGGTGGTGTTCCCATCTATCTGCTGCCCTTATCCTTCTAGATAGTAGTGGTCATGGGTTTGGAAGATGCTGTCGAAAGAGCCTTGGTGAATTCCTGCAGTGTATCTTGTAGATCGTAAGCACTGTTATTACTGTGCATCGGTGGTGGAGGGAGTGAATGCTTGTGGAAGGAGTGCCAATCAAGCGGGCTGCTTTGTCCTGGACTGTGTCAAGCTTCTTGACTGTTGTGGGAGCCTTACTCATCCAGGCAAGTGGGGAGTATTCCATCACACTGCTAACTTGTGCCTTGTAGATGGTGGGTATGCTTTGGGGAGTCAGGAGGTGAGTTATTTGTCACACGACTCCCAGCCGAATGATCCGTTTATTCCTACTCTCTGCTTCCTGACTATTAACCCATTCTCAGTCTATACTCGTATATTTCCCCCAATTCCATGCACTCTAATTTTATTTACTAACCTCCTGTGTAGGACCTTATCAAAAGCCTTTTGAAACTCCAAATATCCAACATCCTCTGGTTCTCCTATCTATGTTACAAGTAACATCCTCAAAAAACTCCAACAAGTTTGTCAAACTTGATTTTTCATTCATACATCCATGTTGACTCAATTGTACCATCTTTTTCCAAATGTCCAGTTATCACATCCTTTATAATAGATTTTTTTGTTTCCCACGGGCAGTTGTTGAGGGCTCCATTGCAACTTATAAGGGAAAATTTGATGAATATTTGATGAAGCAGCACAAGATACAGTGTGATAGGAAATGAGAAAGCAGCGGGATTACTCTAGCCAAGATCCAGCTAGGTACACACTGGGCTGAATGGTCTGCATGTAAACTTGTACAGATTCTAACTTTTTCTTGAAAAGTGCCATGGAATCTTATTAAGTAAACAGGGTTTTGGTTTACTGTCTCATTGGAACGATGGTAAATAAACTGAACCTTAGTTCACCCTTGAAGATTGCAGTGCTGTTTGCTGCACCAACATTAAGCTGTTGGAAGGTCACAAGTTGTTTATTCTAATCATGTAATAAAACAGAATACAACAGCATTTATCAACAGTAAATGATTTTTAATGGACTACTTAACTGAAATGTTTTTGATAGAACAGTTAACTTCTGGATATTCTATTTATAGCTTCCCAAGTATATAAACACTGTAAGAACTGCCTTGGCCGAATGAGGTTTTACAGATTCTTTTCAGCCAATTGAATTTGTCATGCTTGGGGCTGAATGTGTTATTGTGTCCAAATTGTCAAAATCTCCCAATTATAGATTTTTCAGCTGACTTATAATTATCCTATTATTATCCATATAAGACATTGAAATCGAATAACATTGGCTTCCATGTACACCAGTTAATTTTAATGTGCATTAATGGATGTATGTTTTGATAAAGTTATATCATAGATTCGATTGGTGCAGCCAAATCGGAACTTACCTGGTCCTCTTTGATCTTTACCTGGTCATTACCCAGATTATCCCACAATCAGTTTATTGTGCTTAAACGCTTAGGCTATTAACTATTTTGTTTCAGTCTGGGTCTATTCATTTTTCACAAATTTGTTATCACCACCGTCACAATACTCCAAAAACTGACAAACCAAAAAAGCAGCCGTACAGCAGAGAAATGTGCAACATTTAAAATAACGACCAATGGCCAACAGTTACAGCTGCAAAACTGTACTCTTAAGAATACAAGAAACACCAGTGATTCAGGGGAAACTAGTTCAAACTCAGCAATGTGTGCACCCAAGTACTGAAGGTGGTCTCCTTGGAACAACAACTTGCATTTATAAACCAGCTTTAACATACGAAAATGTCCCAAGGCACTTTGCAGGAGCACTATCAAAGATAATTTTAAAAAGAGGTTGAAATGAGGGATTTGAGAATGGGGGACCTAGATGGCTGTAGGGATGGATGCCAATGGTAGAGCAAAGTGGGTTGTGGGGCCAGGGTGGGGGAGGTAAAAACACCCATGGCCAGAGGAACAGGACGTTTGTGTTGCAGGGGCAGGAGAAGGTTATAGGGAATGAAGAGTGCAGACAATGGACATGATACCACCATTGGCAAAAGACAAGATTAGAAAATGGAGGAGGTCTGTCAGCTACTCCTGAGTTTCAGTGCAGTCTAATGCTAAACATTTTGTAATCTTCACAGGGCTGGACTCTTATTCCCTCAATTCCTCATATTTAAGTTTCTTACCCGCACGTTTAAATCCCTTCACACCCTGGATTTCAGGAGTGGTGAAGAAACACCTTACACATAAAGGGTGGTAGGAACTTGATACGCTTCTCTGAAAAAACTGTTGATTCTGGTCAACTGTTAATTTTAAATCCGAGATTGATAGACTTCTGTTGATCTAAGGTATCAAGGGTTATGGGGCAACCGTGATCTCATTGATGACAGAATAAGCTCAAGGCATTAAATGGCCTAATCCTGTTCCCATGTTCCTTCTATAGGGTGTCTGTACTGTGGGACATTTGATTCCATAGCAGCTGCAGATCCTCAACATAAAAATTTGTGGCCAATTTTTGACACCCTTTTCTCACTATTCTGGTTTCTGTCAGCCAGTGCGGAATTACTGAAGTAGGGCCAATTATACTGGCTGCTCACATAAGCACCTGCAAGTTTGTAAGACAGCACTGTAACATACACAATAGAGATTTATAAAATACTCGAATATAAAAACATTTAGGGAACATTTGATGATCTTGGGCATGGGGCCAAAGAGGGTTTTGAGCTACACAATCGGACATCCTCACTAACACGAAACAAACCCTTCTAGGTGGTCTCAACTGGAAGTGCTCCAATGGATCCAATTAAGGAGCCTGTACTAGGCACACTAAGTAATAGCGAAAAACAACTCCTAAGAGTACAATATAATAAGGAATCTGAGAGGGAGTGCTTGCTGTAGCTCGATACAGAATCAAGTGAAGATGCAGGCAGCTCTGGTGGCATGAATTCTCCCTGTGCTCCCAGCCGAGCTTTTAAGGATCTACATTGATAACTATTAGCACTAAATACTTGTTATCTAACTCAAACTATCTTGATGTACCCATAATGTGCTGTATATAAACATTTTCATTGCTTTACGACTTTGCGCTACAGTTCACTCAATGGTCTAGCGGGTAAATGTTTTTGTCTAGTGCTGTGCTCAGCTATGCAGACTGAATATCCCACACCCTTGGTCTGTCCTGATTTGCCTGATCCAAACTGGAATGGGAACAGACACTGCAATTAGAGTCTGTGCCCCTTAGGGATGGAGTGAAACCATCTGCCAGGATTCCCATTGCTAGTGGTTATCCAGTGCTGCCCCTTCTTGGAAAAGTGCATATATGTATGCAGCTTTGGTCTCCTTACCTAAAGAAGGGCATACTTGCCCTAGAGGGAGTGCAACGAGGGTTCACAATGTTGGTTCCTGGGATGAGGGGATTGTTCTATAAGGGCAGATTAAGTAGACTAGGTTTATAATCAGTGGAATTTATAAGGATGAGAGGCAAACTAATTGAAACAGAGGGAATTAAGGGATATTGGCATAGTGCAGGAAACTGGATTTGAGGTCAGCCATGGTTGTATTAAATGGAAGAGCTGGCTTGAAAAGCCAAATGGCCTCCAGCTCCCATTTCTTACGCTGCTATGCAAGCAAATGATGGAGCAGCTGCTGTTGACTTTGACTCGGGTTGCCAACCCTCCAGGATTGACCTGGAGCCTCTAGGAATTGAAGATCAATCTCCAGGACACTGCAATGTGCAACCCTGGAGAAAAATCATAGCGGCATTAAAAAATATAGATTTTTAAAAAAATTTCTTTGAACATTTCTCCTAACCAGACATAAAAAGTATTGAAAATAGGGGGTGGGGGGGGGGAGACTGGCTGACATTCAAGCTTCATCAATACAAGCATTTATGTAATGAGTCTTTTTGCTTTCCAATTGGGTAGGAAAACACTGTGTCACATGGATGGATGCGTTGACTGGAGCGTAGGGAAAAGTCATATGAAGAAACCTCCGAGAATACATTCAATCACAGTTGACGACCTTAATAGTGGGGTGAAATCCAAGCTCCCTGTGGAAGTATCAGCCAATATTTCTGAGAAGCATATGTAAGTACATGTCAGGTTTGGGGCGAGTCAGGGATTGTTATGCCTCCTGCAGTCAAACAGTCTACAGACTACCCACTGCTTAGGCTTATGCATAATGGATGCCTGCATGGTGAAACTTTCAGGAGAGGAGAAAACTGCAGAAAAAATGCAGCCATCACAGTAACCAGTGTCAGAAAACAGCAAAGAGTGACAGCTCCCCCCTTGCTTTCAAGTAACAACAGAGAGGTAATATTTGCATGTTAAATTCGCAGGGAATTGCAGGAAAGGAAGAACAAAAACACAACTATTTTTCAGAGTTAGCAGTTAAAAACATAAATGCTTCAACTCTCGTGATTTTGCATCAAAAACTTCCCAGAACCACCAGCAGATGAAAAGCAGTGCTTGGCCCTACATGAAAATAGTACAGATTGTACCAACTCCCCCTTAAACTACCAGGAAACCCTGTGCAGAAGTGAACAGACTTTCTCATGAATGATGGCACAGGCTAGGGAAGTGACTCACACGTACCATTTTTTTTTCTTCAGAGGAGTTCAGTGGAACAAAGCAGTGTGCCAAATTTTTTTGAGGTTTAGTCGAGTTGAATAAAAAAAATGAGAGATCAATAGGTTTACACACATTTGGCCTGAAACATGTCCTTCAATCTAAACAAAGCTGAAATCTCACCCAATTTTCACAGAACCTTACTACACTGTCCCAGTGCCGTTTTAAAAATGAGTGGACGTTTTGCAGCAAAGATGGAATGTCACATATAATAATTCCAGTGTTATTTCAAAGGCTTGTAAAGGGCTATGACTAAAGCTGTTAGCTGTTAACAGTGAGCCCTGAACTAATCAAAGAAACAGCTGGGCTCCCAAATCTATCACTTTATTAATCATTTAGACAGCTTGAATCCTTAATGCATTATTCCTTTGAGCAGCTCGTGTTCAGTCATTTGAATGCTTATGGTTTTTTCTTATATAGATCGTGTAAGGGGAACTTAAGCAGTTCTGCTCTTCAGATTAGTTTCCTCCGCATCAGGCAGTCTCTTCAGAGAACGGGCTTCAAGTCGGAACGTCACAGCCAATCACCCAGCAGCCCAGTCTCTGTGGTGTGTTAAAAAAAAGGAGAGATGATGAGGCAGAGCTGGGAGGCAGAAAGCCCAGAGCTGACTCACTTTAGGATTGGTCTGCTTCTAACTTACAGCAGTGGTTCTGTCTGCTGTGTTGTCTGCATGCAGCAGGCACTGAGCTGAAGAGTTCACTTCAAGCAGCCAGCTGACAGTCACAAAGGAGAAGCTTTAGAACAAAAAAATGGATTTGGAGTCTGGGGAACTGAGTGAGGGAGATCTCTCCTCAGGTAGGAATGTTGTTTTTTTTGCCTTGGAAAAGGACTTTGGGTCATTTTCATGAAACTGCTGAAACCTAATTAGGTGGAAGTGACCTTATGGTGCCCTGTGCAGTACCTGTTGCATGGTTATTAATGAGACCACAACATTGGCTCATTTAAATAAACAGTCTTTCTGTTCTTAATTAAAGTCTATATCGCTCCTGTTTCTAACGTAACAGAAAAATATACTGAAAAATGCACGAGAGGAAGCTTTCAGCATGAAACTCCACTTCCTGTGTAGTCTGATATTTGTGTTTTTTTCATTTCTCAACTTGTGATTAACATTTTACACTGTTCCCAGCAAGTGTCTTTCAGCCAAGCCAAATATAGTCTGCACAAATTCATCGTAAGAAGAAATATGTGTTAGGGGACTTTTAACAAAAAAAGTTATATCCATTCTTCCAATGAATTTCTCTGATTGGAAGAATTCCAATTTCTCCAGTAGCTGAAAAGGAAATCTTATTTCTTTTTCGCTGCTATTGAATTCCCTAAACCAAAGGATAAAAGGCAAAAATGATTTAACATCTGCATTAAGCTGTTCTTTGTAGCAAAGGCCAACCATGGCCTAATAATGTTTTCCAATTCTTCAAAGGCGTTCTCAACTCACAAAACAGCTTTAGAATAAAACACTTGTATTGTCAAGCAGGTCTATCTGCTCATTGCTGAACATCAGTAAGGAAGTGACGGCTGCAGTTTCTAGAGGGTTGTGTGGGGTTATCAATGGTATTGGGCAGGGGAAATATCCAGGAAACACAGACTACTAATGATCAATTAGTGTTTTTAGGAACAAGCAAATGTTGGGATCTGCTCCACTCCGTGTTAATGCCCATCTGAAATTGTGCTGATTCCTTTGGCAGGATTTCCTGCCTTGCTAATGAGTAATTGTGTTCAGCGATTAACGCCTGCTGTACCAGGCTGTTGCGAAGCAAGTTAACAACGTCATCCATTTGCACTGTGATCTTTTCTCTGATTCATGGTCAAAATTGTTCATGTAAAGTGCTGTTATTTATGCAATCTTGGTTCACAGCAAATAGAACTAACATTCACGGTGCCAGATTTATATCAGCTGGAAGTCAGTGACAGAGCACTAACTGGTGTGAACTGGCCGTGGTGAGTCAAATGTCACTTCCTGTCACACAATATTGGAATGGCAATCCAACTCAAGCCTATGGTCTCAAACTGCTGCCAAGGGAGGAAAATCTTGGCACATGTACTTGCCTCCCTCTCTTTACTTTTTGATTGCCCAGTGGTCTGCTGGTCAATCTCGACATTTGCTGCTTTATAGGGAGACTCATTTGGTAAATTGAATATATATTCAGGGGGCCTCTTCCCTTCAATAACTAAAGCAGTTTGTTTAATCTGTCAGATTCAGGCGCTCGCATTATCCTTGACCTATGATGCTGTCCATTCCCTGAACTTTGAAGCATTTATACTGTAGAGTACAGACTTGCCTGTGACATGTCTGCACTCCTGCAATATAAAGTTCCTGACTGATATACTGATCTGGATATGTGGCAATGCCTTCAGCTGCCATGGTCATTAGCTCTGGAATTCCCTTTACTAAGTCACTCTTTGAAACCTACCTCTTTGACCAAGCTTTTGGCTTTGTGTCCTCATATCTCTTTATGTAAAGGTGCTATCTAAATGCAAGTTATTATTGACATGAGTTGCTGCAAATGCTACAAAAGCAATTTCAACATAAGTAATTCACGTCAGCTTGGTGTGAAAGGGCTGCACTATTCATATTATAGCACTTAGAAGAAGCGCTGCAATATGAAATGTGAAACAGCACCTTGTAAAAATGGCTTCTTTCCCTATTTCGAGGAGGCAAGGGAAGGTTAAACCTCCACTCCTGGCATCACTAGATGTCAGCGTTACGTCAGCTGCAGCAGTTCCTTCCCCACCTCAATAAAGAATGAAAGATAGATATTTCATTTATATAGCACTTTTTAAAACCTTAGGATGGCCCAAAGCATTTTCCAGCCAGTGTAAAGTAGGCAATGTGGTAGCCAACTTGTGCACAGCAAGCTTCCACAAACAGCATTGGGGTAGTGACTAGATAATCTGTTTTAGTGATGTTGGCCAGAATACTGGGGAGAATACTCTGCTTTTCTTCAAAATAACACCATGAGATCTTACTTGAGCAGAAAGACAGGGACTAAGTTTAATGTCTCCCTGAAAGACGGCACCTTCAACTCTACCAGTGCTGCAATGGATTGTCAGCATAATTTTATGCTCAGGTCTCTGGAGCATTATGTGACCTTCTGACTCGGAGGCAAGGATGCTATCTATTGAACACAACTTCTGAACAGATGCACAAGAACAGTGTTTGCCTAATTCTCAATGATGCAATGGGGTGTGAATAGGATGAATTTAGAAATACCAGCACCTCTATCAACAGAGGTTCCACAATATGAAAAGACAGTGAGACTTCCCTCCAGCCACTAATCTAACTGGAAATAAAACTATTGTGACCATAAAACAGAGAAATGCAGGGATAAGAAGGGATCAATTCATGCAAGCAATCAGACCACCATACAGATGCTTTCTGCAGGCTCCAATGTGTTTTACTGCATCACATCACAAGTAATTTATTACCCAGATCCCAGCTACATTCTATGGTATTTAAGATTTGTGGAAATGTTAACCAAAAAATAAATTCCAGCTGTGAAGCATGATGCCCATAAACCACATGCTTTATCTCTTTCAGTTTCCTGGAGAATTTCTTGTTCATAAATAAACTATTCTTGTTTCAGCGGAAACATCTGGAGTCATTGGTTGTAACTGAATTGTGTTTAAGTAACCTTAGTGCAATGTAAATATTTTGTACATCATTAATTTATTTTTAAAGGGGCTCTGACTACATGAAAAATGTGTCACTGGGCGTTTTCTTTAGTTGGGGAGGGGGAGATCCTTGTATCATTTTCATTACAGCAAGAACACAAGCAAGTGAAGCAATGATCAAGTTCACACCCGACCAAAAAATTGTGACAATAGTTTTCACATTCAAATGTAATCAATGCATTCAAAAAACAATCAGCAATCACTTGACATCAAACTTGGAATGAGTTTTTCATGCAGTCAGCAGCTTTTTGCCATCTTTGATATCAAATGTCATCAAAGGCAGAAGGCGCTCAATGGTATCAAAATTAAGCACTCAAAGACATCATGTGCACTCAAAGGTGTCAAATGTGATCAGCAACCTGCACTGAAAAACACAAGGAAATTAATTACTTAAATAACATCTGAATTTATTAATATTTTGCATTTAGTCCAAAAAATCTTTCCACTGTACATGCTTGAGAGCACCACCAGATCTCCATCAGTTCTTAATTCATTTTATGAATTCATTAATTGCTGTCCTGGGAAGAAAACATGCCGGAAGCAGGATAATCGGTGTGAATCTCGGTGTTCCTAATGCCTGCCTCTTCCATCATCCCCCATACTCCCACCCCACCCGACATCCTCTCAGCATTCCCTGGTGGTTTCCTTCAACCACAGCCCCTCCCACCCCGATCTCTTTCCTGCGACCCAACACCCCCACCCTTGATGACTCTCTCCCCTCCTGCCCCCAGTCTCGGTCCTACACCCCTCCCCAGTCTTGGGGCCTCCACACCTCCCCCACTCCCAGTCTCGGGGCCTCACCCCACCATCACCCTCTCCACTCCCCTCCTCTCATCTTGGAGGCCCCCCCACACCCTCCTCCAAATCTTGGGTCCTCTCCGCCCACTGCTGACCTATGAGCCCGGACCATTGCCCAGGCCTCGGACCTCTGGACACCAGTCCCCCAAATACAAATGAGGAAGGTCATGCAACCCATTAATCTAGATGAATCTCATGCCCTCCCATTACAGTATCTAATCTTAACTAACGCTGAGCTTTTCAATGTGATTTCTGTCATTGTAATGAGTGTTTGCCAGCTTGGCTCTCTTAGCAGCTGCCTTGTCTCTAGGTTAAGGTGTTGAATCCCACAGCAGGACTTGTGAATCCAGACCAACATCCAGGGTGAGCTAAGTTGCCAGCAGTGCTGTGTTTGGGTGGATGTTGGACTCCAGTTCTGTTTGAATTATGCATAAAAGCTGCCTTTATATTTCACCCTAGCAGCATGAGGATAAATTTGCCAATGAAAGTGGTCTTCCTTTCTGTAAATCTGGCATACTTACGTTGCTGTTGATGTCAGCTCTGTGTCACTCATCTGCCACTGGCACTAGAATGTCCCTAGGTGCAATATCAAAACAGCTAAAGATCCCAATTTGAAGAAGCTCTTCCACACGTTTCAATTACCAAACAGCAACCTCATTCGCTTACTGAGCTGTTCTGTGTCCATCCAGGCGAACAGTGAGGGGGAGTGCAATTCCGGCTCCATATAAAAGCTGCATTTTAATGGAACACTCAGACACAAATGCATTTTGCAACATTACAACATAAAGTCAACAAGAGGATATAAATGATGGCTCTGAACACACATCAGAAGGTGATAAATTAGACATAGACAATGACATACTGATCAGCAACACAGTGCTAGTGCGTGACCAAGGATCCAGGATCAAAAAAAGACTTCTGTGTACTGATCCAAGATTATTTTCTTTTTGAGTGGATGGTTACTTTGGCAAGGTCAGTGTGTGTGATTAATATGTAAGATTTGGTGTTCTTAATCCCGAGTTGGAGTGCCTCTTGTGTGAGTTTAACACAGCCTCAATGAGTCCCTAAATCTCCTGAAACGCTGTCTGCAGAAAGTAGACAGGTACCTCCCAAGTATTTCATACCTGAACACAACATTTCTTATTTTTCACCATCTTCATTGTCATTGCAAAGTTATTGGGAAGAAAGAGTAAGAAGCATTGATCAGAATTAGGACTGCATGTGCTGTTAAACATGAATTTTTTTCCCTAATTTATTCCAGGCTCCCTCTGCTGGTACATTTGTGCATGGTAGCCTTAAGCAGACAAAATGCACAATGCAATTTTCAATACACTACAATTACCCTATCTAGTTACAGGCAGGAGATCAAGTTCACAATTGCTCTTAGGCTACTAAATAAAAGTGTTTCTGCCTGAAAGCAGAACACTCCCACGGTATCATAGCTTACTTCAAAAGTCAGTGCCACCATGCATGCACAGGTACATCCAGCAACAACTTATACTGTGCCTCTAATGTAATCAAATGGCCCAAGGCACTTCACAAAACAAATTTTAACACTGAGCCACATAAGGAGATATTAGGGTAGATTATCAAAAACTTGATCAACGACGTAGTTTTTAAAGAATGTCTTAAAAGAAGAAAGGCCAGAAAGTTCTGGAACTCCATTCATAAACCACTCAGCCTCTCAATCTCTTCCTCAATAAAACCTACCTTGTTGATCAAGCTTTTGGTCATCTGCACAAAAATGCCAAATTTCTCTATTACGAAAAATAAGTTCCACATATTTTTAAAATAAACAAACTTCAGTTAAATTAATTATGATATTTAAGCATCTATCATAACATAATTGCAATCATTTATTTTTGTTATCTGAAAATTTAGATTAAAAGTGTTGAATAAAGTGCTTTTAACTTCCTGGTTTTCTGTTTGTGAGAATGATTCAGTTTGATTGGCTGCTTACCCTGCATCACGGATGCTGGATGCCTGGACATCACCTTGGCTTGGCACCAGATTTAAATTATCATTGGGGAAGGGGAAATCAACACTATGGAGATCTCTAGATCTTTATGAGCAGCATTCTTCAAGATCCGCAGAGAGCATTGTGGCTTTGTCACTGACCACAAAATCCAGGCCATTATAGTTAGGCAGTAATTTCCCTCCAAACTCCACGCAAACATTGGCCGCACGCCAGTCCATCAAGTGCCACACAACTTGGGAGAGGCAGTGAGGTGGAAGCGGGAAGTGACAAGCATGATACAAGTTATTAAGAGTTGGCAAGTTACGAAGAACTATTCAGAGGATTTTTGGACCAGTTAGGTTCAAGGCAGCCAATAGGAACACATTAGGTGTGCTAAACAAGGGATAGCTGTACTTCACTGACTGTAAAGCACAGAGGGATGTCCTGTGGTGGTGAAAGGCACTATATAAATGTAAGCTCTTTCTCTTATATAGACTGAGTTTCTGGAAGTGCTCATATCTTCAAAACACTGCAATTGTCTCCTGGTGAGCTAATCAGTAAATTTGAATTCAATTATGTTCAAATGTGTTCCGGCTGGCTATAGTGAGACTTTGCTGGTTTAGGTAGGCCTATGGTTATTACAGCACGTCCTTTTAACAGCCATGTCTAAACAAAGGCAAATAGGTTTTTTGTTTCTACTGGTGGTACATATCCACACAATACAGGTAGAGTGCCCCAAATCCGGCAACCTTAGTACCAAGTCCCATGCCAGGTTTCAGAACTTGCCAGTTTTTGGAAAATCCGAATGTCTTAATTCAGTGAATAGGGGATGCAGGAAAACTGAGTGGTATGATTGCAAAGTGCTTTAGGTTAATGGCCATGTTGCTGCTGATATTATTCGCATCTTTTTAACCTGCACAGAGTTATCCTTTTTATTGGTCATTGGGGTTGGGTTGGGCACTCCTATGTGGCTCGGGTCAGGCAGATCAGTCCGAGCTGGTTCGAGTGGGGTTAAAGTTCACTGGAGCATGGGGAAGCATCAGGCGTGCAAAGCCAATTGGTACTCAGAAACTCCCCGAACTTTTCCAAGCTGGGTCAGGTGGGGTCAAGGTTCTGCTGGAGTGTGGGGAAAAAATGCCCCATTTTCAGACACTGCCGGCTTTCGGGTAACTGGATTTCAGGTACTCTGCCTGTACCTTGATATTTGGTGTACATAACAAAATTTGTTCCATGCGTGGAGAGAAAAAATTAGAGGGAACGTTGGTTAGGCAACTTGTTAATATCTTATTTTGTTCCTCCATTGTACATCACAGAATATCTCTCCTTATGCACTAATGAGTCATTCCATTTCCAATAATAATTATCTTTATTGTCTGTTGAAGCAAGATTGCCAAATTCAGGCTCTTGTGGCCTGGTGCCTACCAGGAACTTGACTGATATTTCCCGATCTGTTTTAATGTTAGAACTTTACAACTGTCAAAGAGAAGAGGCTTTCATCTCTGCAATTTGCTTAAGAATAAAATAATAGACATGAAAGAATGGTGTGCAAGTTCATTGTGTCACCTTGTTATTCCTGGCTATTATTTAAGTACCACATAATAGCATAAGTAAGTACATTCTGTCTAGACATAGTAACATAGGCATAATTTTCAGGTGTGGAGTGGATAACTGTACCATCTACCCTAATCATCCTACGTCTCAAAAGATTACCTCAATGTATTTCTAAATCTAATAATTTTGAATCTCATTTCCTGACAGGAATTTGTCGACTCCTTTATCATGGGTTTTTTTTTGGTTCCAACATTTCTTTGTTGATAGTGTCACATGCCCATCGGCCTTTAATTGAAAATGAATTACCTGAAAATCGCATTTTCTCTTGCTGTCCTTAATTTGAAATTACAGTCATTTCTTAATGGTTCAATGTCTCATTATACTCCTTGCTTGCTTCTGACATATTTGAAGTTGTTGATGTTCTACTTCATGGGTTGAAGGAATATTATTCTTGCTTTTTTTTTTAAGTACCTTACCAACTTGTTCACACTTCGCAGTCCATTTTTATAGGACTCCATGTCCTGATCCTTTCCTGAGTATTTAAAAAACTGCCCTACTTAACCTATTTACTGGGATATAGGTAACACCTCAGTTGAGGTGAAGACTGTCCCATGTGTTTGGACTTCCTTTGTCCCAGAAATAATCACAGTGTCCCAGGAAGGTGAAACCATTTATCATACACCATTTCTCAAGCTCTGACCTACTTTCCTCCCTGTAATGTTCCAGAACTTGGCATGCAAAGTAATGCTGAAAGGAGGCCTCCTCGTTCATCTCTCACCTGAAATTGTCCTTGAAGCACTTTGATCTCCCTCCTCCCTATGAGCGGAATTTTTCCGAGTCCGCTGGTGGTGGGCGCGGAAAATGTGGTGGGACCCACTTCACAACGACATGAAGGGAGGTCGCCACCTTCTACTCAACCCACCAATGGTGGACTGCCCTTCCTGCCATTGGTCGGCGGGGAACTAATTGTAATACATTAGCATATAATTAAGGCTCTTGGAACCCTACCATATTGTCTGTCTACATCGGCGGGAAAGCACACTGACGTGTTTCACAACAGCACACAGGTGACGTGCTCTTGGGGGCCTTTACTTTGGGGGAACTGAGATGAGTGAGCAGCAGCATTCTCCACAACTCGCCTGTTGTTTACAGGCCTCAGGGGAGCCGGGGGGGTGGTGGACTGATGCCTGGACCCGCAGGCGACATCTGAGGTGTGGGGGCTGTCTGGGGGCAAGTGCTGGCCAGACTCGGAGGCGACAGCTGAGGTGTGGGGGCTGTCTGGGGGCAAGTGCTGGCCAGACTCGGAGGTGACTGCTGAGGGAGGTGGGGTCAAGTGCTGCTCTGGTGCTGCATCCTAAGCACAGGTGGGGAAGCAGGGTAAGTGGAATGGCCACACATTAGGGACACCTGTATAAACTGGCCCTGCCTCTGCAACTAAGACAGATCAGGCACAGCCACAGTGATATGATTGGGGTCAGGCTCCTAGCCTGCCCACCCAGGCAAGCAACAGAGGCACCAAAGGGCCACCAAGTGCTCCATACCTTACCTAGCACCTGGCCCCACCCCCCCAGCCCTCCCCTCCCAGCACCTCCCCTCCCAGCACCTCCCCTCCCAGCACCTCCCCTCCCAGCACCTCCCCTCCCAGCACCTCCCCTCCCAGCACCTCCCCTCCCAGCACCTCCCCAGCTCCCTGGCACAGACTTTGAATCTGCCACCACTTTATTGGACCATGGAGCAGTTGGACTGCACACGTTGTACAATCTCTTCGCCAATGCTGGCCGTGTAGCAGTCACTGCTGGAGGCACTCGCAGCCCCTTGCAATCTCAGCATCACTGGTTTGGACCAGTGACCCCATGTTGCAGGCTGACAAGGCAGACATGCAGCCCACTCACCTCTGGCCATCCGAGGGGTGCTCTCCGGGAAGCATTGAGGGGCGGTCATACTGGGCCAGGAAAGGTGCTAAGTACAGCCAGGATAACCACATCTCCCCCTCTCTCTCTTTCATGCTGCAAGACCACATCAGGATCATGGATCCTGGTGACCTAGCTGTGTGCCTGATGGTCCACAGAGACCATAGAAGACGGAGGAGAGAGCGACTGAGGCTCCTGGCTGCGCAAAGGCAGGAGCAGCAACCTCATGAAGAAGGGGCAGCAGGGGCTCCCACACACACTGCCCAGGAGCGACAGTGAGCCCTGGCTGATCAGTGCCTAGCGACACTCAGGGTCTATAGACGCCACCTGTTGTTCCTGCAGATGACTGAGAACCAGTGTCGCCAACAACTGCGCATGTCTAGAGACCCGGTGTCTCACATCTGCCACTTACTGCAGGACTTGGCGCCAAGGGGACATGGAGGGTATCCACTGCCAGTGGCCTTTAAAGTGACTGCAGTGCTCAATTTCTATACCAGTGGTTCCTCTCAGGGCTTCACAGGCGACCTCTGTGGGATTTCACAATCCACCACCCACAAGTATATCCATGAGGTCACGGATGCATCTTCTCCATGGCAACAACTTTGTGCATTTAACCCGGGACCAGGACAGCCAGGATACAAGGGCCATTGGATTCGTCCTGATCTCAGGATTCCCACAGGTGCAGGGTGCAATTGACTGCTCTCATGTGGCGCTCAGGTCTCCATCGCTACACTTAGTGGACTTAATCAACCGGAAAGGCTTCCACTCACTGAACGTGCAGCTGGTAAGCGACCATCAGAAACACATCCTGCAGGTATGCGCACGGTTTCCAGAGAGTGTGCACAACGCTTACTCCGAGTCGTTCGCAGATCCCTGGAGTCTTCCAGGGTCCACAGAAGCTGCAGGGTTGGCTCCTTGAGGACAAGGGCTTCTCACAGAGGCCGTGTCTGATGACACCCGTGCAGCAGCCTCAGGCTGCAGCAAAGCGACGGGATAATGAGGCTCGTGCAGCAGCTCCCAACTTGGTGGAGCAGACCATGGGGATGCTGAAGGTACAGTTCCGGTGCCTGGACCAGTCTGGTAGAGCCCTGCAATACAATCCGCAGAGGGTGTCACACATCGTTGTCACCTGCTGCACCCTTTACAACCTGGCACTGCGACGGGGTGAGGAGCTGGCTGAGGAGGAGATGGAGGAGCTGCATGTCTCCTCCGATGAGGAGGATGCTGACGGGGATGAGGGTGAGGGGGTCCTCGGTGTTGACAACAACAGGGGTGAGGCTCTCGCACTGGCTAGACAAGGCAGGCGCACTCAGGAGGCCCTCATAGCTGCCAGATTTGTGGAGGATGATGATGAGGACATGCAGTGAGGTGTCCCCATGGATCCTCACATCACAGTTGTGAACGTTTGACTCCAGTCTGGCTTATCTCAGCGCCAGTACACTCTGCAGTGGAGGCACTAATAGTCGCACTGTCGCAGGGGGATGATGACAACATGCAAGGAGGACACTCCATAGATCTTCACATAACCTCTGAGAATGTCTGACTCCTGTCTGGCTGAGAGCAGCTCCATGATCAGGGCCAACTCAGAGGTGCAGTCATGAAACTTTAGACACATCTGATGCTGTGTCTGCCTTCAGCACCTCAGCCCTTCAGGAGCTGGTGCACAGCATCACTGGTCACAGACGCTGGTGTTATAGGGGCCAGCCCCTTCTTAGAGGTGCTAAGAGCACGCAGAGAGAATGAGACAACTCGGTGGCACCTGCCCACTACATTCTGGCAGCAATGACTAGCACTGTCGAATTGCTGGCATCAGTAATGTTTCCAGGGAGTGTGAGGCTGGACCATCACTGTGGTCTGAAGGCTGCACAGACACGGGGAAGAGGCCCTGGGCTGAGACACCTGCCTCTTATCTTGAGCAGAAAGGTTTCACATCTGAGTGACAAGAACCCTGCTCATCAGAACAAGAGCCACAGGCAGGGAGACATCCTTGGGAGTTCATTGACAATAGTGAACATTATGTACAAATGATTAGCACCCCTGCCCAGGCTGTGCAACTAATTCTCCTTAACTCTCCTAACCCTGCCACTGTGTCTTGGTGCTCCCCGGACATCCACAGCGGAGGTGGGGGCAGCTGCTGACTGCGACACCCTGTCTGTGATGACTTTGGCAGGCGTCCTCTGGCAGGCCAAGACTTGGAGGGCCCCAGCCTGCTTTTGGGGTCCTGCTGTGTGGCAGTGGCACCTCCTTGGCCTGTGAAACTGGATCTGCTGAGGTCACAGGAAGAGGGGAGTCAGATGGGCCGGTCATTCCCAGAGTCACTTGGGTGGATGGCCCCAGAGCCTGCACCTGCTGATCCTCCTCCCTATGGTGTCCAAGGACTCCTGGCTGACTCTGTGAGTGGAAGGGATAGCTGGAGTGAGATCGAGCTGCCCAGCATCCCTTTCGTGTACGCACTGTTGGAGGCCAACTATGGCATCAGCGATGGAGTTAAGCCCGTGCAGGAGTGACATCCTGGACCAAGGTCTCCATGGCAGCTGCCATCCTGCCAGTGTTGACCTCGGTACATTGCAATGCCGGCGCTATTACCTCAGCCTGAAGGTGGACGGACTCCTCCATCGTGCCTTGCAATCTGAGGAGTGCAGCGGACATCCCTTCCTGATGTTCCCGAACTTGTCTTTGCAGGTCCAGCAACTGTGACATGACCAAGTCCAGAGGCTCCTCATCTGACTCGGACTCAGCAACATTCTGGCCTCCAGCAGCTCCTCCAAGCACCAGGGACCTGGGAAGTCCCTGCCTCCACCTGCTGTGGATCAGACAGTGCAATGTGCTCACCAGGTTGTGTTCCCGAGGCCACTCTAAAGCTAGGTCCCACTGAGGTGAGTGTCTCTGTGCTGGTGGAGGGTGTAGGTGAGAGCTGTGACGGGACTTCAGGGAGGGTGCCTTCAGATTCCTCTTCGGAGGTTTCTTGGGAGCTTGCTTGGAGGCTCTGGGTCGTTGCCTCCGTCTGCTGCTTCCCAGATGTGTCTGCAAAAGCAAGGGGGGATAATTAGTGCATGACAGTGGCCTGTGAAACGGGACACATCACTCACAGCATGGTTGTCTGATGGATGTTGCACTGCTGGATCCTCACTCAGTAGAGCACTATCGACCTCACCGTCAGTACAGGACTGGTCCCAGTCATCACCGGCCAGCTGGATGGCTCTATTTTCAAATTCTGAGAGAACTTTGAATTCCGGCATCCCTCTACCCTGTCTGCGATCTTTCCCTCCTGTTGTGAGCCAGCTTGTCCTGCATGGATAGCGCTGGGGAGAGTGTATCAGGACACCTGTCAGGCCAGATGATAAGCGTGCCTGGCCTGTGTGGGCGGTGAGTGGTCCCATGGACAGGATGAGGACAATGATGGTGTATGTGAAAGAGTGAATGGTGATGTCCCTCGCACTGGCAGTGAGTGAAAGCCCTGTGGGTGTGTGATGGGTTTGTGAGTGTGTGAGTTGGGAATGATGAAAAGAGTGACTTCTCTGATGGAACAGAAAGATCATTCATCCTTTTGCGGCTCTGGGTGGCTGTCCTCTTCTGAAGGGTGTTGGCACTGACCACCACTGCCACTGCCTCCCAAGCCGAGTTGGTGACATTGCTGCCCATCATGCGGCCAGAGTTGGGGTAGAGCTCTCCCGGCGAGCCACTAAGGCATCCAGCAGTCGCTCGAGGGACCTGTTGTTGAAGCGGGGGTGGGGTGGGGGGCTGCAATCTTTTTGCCTTTGTAGGTCTCCCAGCAGTGGTGAGCTGGTGGCAATGAGCATTTTGTTGGCGGCTGCCTCTTGAAGATGGCAGCTGGCGTGATGCAACATTGGGGTGATGGCAAGCGGGCAAATGAGAACCCACCCTCCATGGAAACGGCGTGTTTCACAGGAGTTAATATATACTGAGGTGGGCTCGGGAAGATAGCGTGTGAAAACCCCTCATTTTCATCGGTGGGTAGGACTCCATTTTACCCGCCCACTCCCGCACTTAGTGCAATTCTGGGAAAATTCAGCCCCATATTACTGCTTCACACAAGAGCCTTACAGCTGCCTGCAAGCCGTGCCTTTGCAGAATATTCTTCACTTGCCCTTTTAAGTCTCAAACTCTGATTTCTGGGGGAAAAGTACATGCAATTCAGGACTCTCAGTGAATGTTGTGGGGAAACAATCTAGCCTTTGAACTAAAGAATCGATTATAACTGTTTTCGCTATTTTCCCTTTGCTCCTGCTGGATAAACTGCTCTCTATGTGAAGTCATAGTCTTATCCCTGATTTCCCTCTCGGGTAATGCAATTTCTTGGTCCACCTGCAACAATGAGGATCTATTGGACATGTCCACACATTGTATAAATGCTGCATTTCACCAGATTCTGTTTATATAATGGATCACTGATTAGAGTGTCATAAACAATTAGCTTAAAATTCTAAAACTGTGATTTAAAACGAATGCACTTCCTAAGGAGGAATTGAGTTACTTCAGGTGAGCCCTTTTCTTTGCAGTCAATTAAACTTAGAGTGTGCAGAAATTCAAGAACCCACAATGGATTTAAGCCTGAAACCAGAGATTTATTTCTTGCTGGCAATCAGTTGTAGCATAAAGTTTTGATGCTCTGTAGAATACATCATTCTACTTGTTCTCATGTATCCAGTCGCGAATGGTGGTAGACAATTAAGCAGCTGCCAGGAGGAGGAGTCTCCATGAATATTTCCACCCTCAAAGATGGCACAGCCCAGCGTGTCATTACAAAAAACAAGGCTCAAGCGTTTGCAACTATTTTCAGCTAGAAATGCCGAATAACCTCAGCCTCCTCCTGAGGTCAGCACTATCACATTAGCCAGTTTCCAGCCGATTCAACTCATTCCATTTGATATCAAGAAGGGGTTCAACGCAATGAATATAGCAAAGCCTACGGGCCCCACTGGCTGTGGTGCTGAAGGATTGTGCTCCAGAAATAGCAGCACCTTTATCCACGTTCTTAATATGCATGTACAACACTGGTATCTAAATGCCAAAGGGAAAAATTGATTGGTACGTTTTATTAAAAATATAGGGTAAATCCCATCTGACTCCACTGCCCCATTAATCTACTCTCATTCATCAGCAAAGTGATGGAAGGTCTTGATGACAGAGCTACCAAGTGGCACTCACTCATCAATAACCTGTTTGTTGGTGTTTAATTTGGTTTCCACCAGAACTACATTGTTCCAGACTTTATTACAGCTTTGGTCCAAACATTGACAGAAGAGCCAAACTCCAGAGGTGAGGTGAGAGTGACTGTGCTTGACATCAAAGCAGAATTTGATCAAGTGTGGCAACAAAGAGCCCTAGCAAGGTTGAAGTCATCGGGAATCAGGGGAAATCTCTCCCCTGGTTAGAATCATACCCAACAAAATAGAAGATAGTTGTACATGTTGGAGGCCAATCATCTCAGCCCAGGACATTGTTGTGGGATTCCTCAGGGCTGTATCCTAATTAAGGTGCTTCATCAATGAACTTCCCTCCGTCATAAATTCAGAACTGTGGGAGATCGCTGATGATTACATAGGATTCTGTACAGCAGCTCCTCACATAATGAAGCAATCCGCCATTGTGCTTCATTAGCAGCAAGAACTGGACAACATCCAGGTTTGGAGTGGGAAGTGGCAAGTAACATTCTCACCACACAAATGCCAGGTAATGATCATTTCCAGAAAAAGAGCACCTTAACCACCTCCCCTTGACATTCAACAGCATTACCATCAACAAAGCCCCCACCACCTGGGGGTATGGTGGACACTAATGAAGCTCATGATAAAGAGCATCCTCCCCATGCATGCACACACGCAAGGTTGATTAAGAGCTTAACCCAGGCTGATATAATCAATTAAAATGAGCACTGCAGTTGCATATGCATTAGACAAAAAAACTTAACAAAACATCAACATAAAATAAAAATGTAGATTTATTTCAAAAAATAGAGATCCTATTGGGCCTGCCTCAGGCTGGGTGTGTCCAAATGCAAAATACCAGGCGGGGGCTCTGGAACGGAACAGAGGCAGGCCTGCTGAAAGCCAGACTGTCCAGTACAACAATTTGTAATATTTATCGCCAGTCCTTCATTGTCGCTGAGTCAACATCCTGGTGCTTTCTTTCTAATAGCAGCATGTGGGCTGCAGTGGTTCAAGAAGGTGGCTCACCACCACCTTCCCAAGGGCAATTAGGGATGAATAATAAACGTTGACCATGCCAGTGACACCCATATTTTGTGAATGAATAAGTAAAAATATATTTGATCTAAAGAAGGGGAAAGAAAAGTATAAAAAAAACGAAATTTAAATAAGCAAAAATTAATCGTGCACATCTTGGCGAGGTACTGAGAAATGCAGGCCACAAGGATCCCCATTCCATGCTGATTAAACTGATTTCAGGGCCAGAAAAGGCTCCTGTTCCTGATCACTATTCAGTGACTCATGTTGGAAATATACTTGCAGACATTGGGCTGGGGCAGGAACAGGTGTGAATGCGATTTTAAAATTGGTGGAATTGTGCCTAATTCTGGACACCACACTTTAGGAAGGATGTGAAGATATTAGAGGGGGTGAAGAACAGTTTACTAGAATTAAGTCCCTCATCCTTGGAACCAATTATGTGGATAGTTTGGAGAAGCTGGGGCTTTTATCCTTAAAGAAGGCTGAGAGGAGATTTGATGGAGGTATTCGAGATCATATGAGGGTCTGGACAAAGCAGATAAGAAGAAACTGTTCTCATTGGTGGAAGGGCTCAGAAGTAAGGACAGCGATTTAAGGTGAATGGCAAAAGACTCAAATGCAACATGAGGAAAAACTTTCTTTTACACGTGTGGGGTTAGGAATGTATTGTTTGAGAATGTGGTGGAGGTAGAGTCAATCATAGATTTTAAAAGGGAATTGGATAATATTTGAGGAGAAAATCTTTGCAGGGTTACAGGGAAAGGGTGAGTGTATGGGACTAGCTGAATTGCTCTTGCAGAGATCTGGCATGGCATCAGCTGAATGACCCCCTTCTGTGCTGTAACCATTCTATGATTCTATTCTATAAGGACAGTGCTTGATTCAACTATGACACTGTCCACAGCCAAAAAGCCTGCTCATGTTTAACTGATGGGGTCATATATGAAATATTAATCTTCAGGGAAAGATATTAAGAGTTCCATTCCTTTCTCAAAACCTGAAGTGCACTGTCACCACCCAGCTCACTCATACCCATGATGTTAGGACAAATGAAATACACAATGTTGGGACAATATTGGTAAAAATACATCAGTCATCCACAGCCCTAGTAATTCCTAATTTCTAGAGATTATTTAGCTTTAATTCACTTAGTGGTATATTTTTACTATCATATCCCTCAGTTCCATTCCCATTTGTTGTTTATCCATTTAAGTATTTGTCACACACTTTAAAAGGAACTAAGCTAGACTCTTTTGGGTTCTGAATTTAGATAATCCTAAAGCTATCCATACAATTGTAAGGGTTGGTTAAAACACAAGCTTCAGGCTTCGAGCTTGGCTACAATTAATTAAAGTAATTTGGCTAAAATACAGATGAAAGAATTAGTCAAACCCAAGACCCACTTTTATGGACTCCTGCTGAATTGATTTTGGTTGACTTGATACAGAACTTCGACTAAAAAGGAAACAGAAAATTGTAGCCAAGAGACAATATAACAGATGGTTGGAAATTTCTGACTTTGTTTTGTATTAAAGGGTTTTGTTTAAACTATGTTGGCTTCAGTGTTGGGGATTGGTGTTGAAGAATTATTGAGCCTGACAGTGTAAAATGGCAAATTAAGACTAGTGGAGATAAGGGAATTAAATTCATCCATTAAAATGAAGGAATGTCTATTTTTCTCCACAGGAGGTTACATTTATATAACATCTTTAATGTGATAAATCTTCTCAAGACACTTTCTAGTTAGGAATCTGACCTAAGCCTGTACTAGGAATGCTACAAAGTTTTCTTAACATGGTTATGAAATTCTAGAGTGTACACAGCCAAATCCTTTGCCACCAGTGTTAAATTGTAGAGAAGTGGGTAGGGAGCTAACAGTAGACCAGAGCTAAAAGAACTGTATAGATGCAGGATTGGAGGAGGTTGCCAAGGTAGAAAGAAATGAGATTTCATTGGGATTTTTAGATGAAAATGAAAATTATAGAGTCGATGTAGAGAAGGACAGAGAATCAATGAAGAGCATCAAGGAGATGGGTGAGCAGGCATTGATGCATGCTAGGCTATTAAAGTTTATGAATGATTTTTGAGTTTGGTTGGAAGATCATTGATTCGAGAGGTGACAAAGTATGAATGTGAATTTCAGCATCAACATTCATTCCCTCCATTACCAACACACAGTGGCACTGTAGCAACTCACAAAGGCGCCTTCAACAGCACCTTCCAAACCCGCGACCACTACCACTGAGAAGGACAAGGTCAGCAGATGCATGGGAACACCACCGCCTGCAAGTTCCCCTCCAAGCCACTCAACATTCAGGCTTGGAACTATATTGCTATTGCTTCACTGTCGCTGGGTCAACATCCTGGAACTCCCTCCCTAACAACACTGTGTGTGTACCTACACCCCATGGACTAAATCAGTTCAAGAAGGCAGCTCGCCACCACCTTCTCAAGGGCAATTAGGTATTGGCACTAATCTCAGGGGAGACAAAGGTGTAGTGGTAATGTCATTGGACTAGTAACAGAGGCCTTGGCTAATTTTTTGGGGACATGGGTACAAATTCTACCAAATGGCAGCTAGTGGGATTTAAATTCAATTAATAAATCTGGAATATAAAGCTAGGCTCAGTAATGGTGACCATGATAACTATCATCGATTGTTGTAAAAACCTCTGGTTCACTAATGTGCTTTAGGGAAGGAAATCTGCCATCTGCCAAGAGTCTACTTACCAACCAATCAGCACCCTCTTCTCATACAGTATAAAGGTGTTGCTTCCCCTGACATTGGTATTCTTGTGGTTGTCCTGATGAGTGCAAAATGAAAAGCTTCGACAAAATGTCTTTTTTCAGCAATACTCAAGTTCTGTTCAACCAAACAGCTATTTACAAAAAAGTGCTTTTTAAAAAGATAAAAACAAGCAAATTTATGTTAAAATTAACACTAATTATTTCAAAGTGTTGATAATACACGTCCTTAAAAAATTGTAGAACTTTAGATTCAGGGCAATGCAAAATAGGCCAAATCAATATCACTGCAGGACTTGGCATTGGCTATGTGACCAATAATGGTGGGATAATATCATGTGAGATGACTCCAAAGAGTAAATATGATATCACTTGGGCTTCACATCAACTGCGTTTATATTTTGCTGCAAAATCAACTTTGTAAACTTTGAAATAGAAATCACTGAACCAACTACTAACATCAAGAAAATATATCATGCCTGTCAAATCCATGCACAGAATTCTGCCCTTGCAGGTGGGCTTGGCAGGGGCGATCAGGAAGCGATTGGAGCTGGACCACGATTTCTCACTGGAGGCCAATTTAGACCTGCCCAGCAATGAAACACGAGCAGCAGCGCTCAGTGGGGTGGTAGGTGCACACTGGAAAAACTCCCTGAGGCACAGAGCTGCCTCAGGGAGGGGAAGAATTCTGAAAGACAAAAATAAAGAAGTTTTAAAATTTAAAAAACATGTCCCCTCATGTGACTCTGTCACATGAACTGGGACGTGTTATGAATGAGATGTAAAATGTTTTATTTTATTTTTATTTGCTGTTGGAAACCTCATCCGGCCCTTGAATGAGGTTTCCTAAAAAGAGCAAAGGTCGCTTGGCCTATTCGCCTGCCCCGTCAACAAAAAATTTAAGTTAATTAATACTTTAATTAAGTATTAATTAAGTTAATTAATATTTATTATAATTAATAAATTAAGTAAAGGCCTTAATAGGCTTTCTAATTGTTGGCAGACGCACTGCCGACTCCCGCATGCGCCCGTCAACTGCGCACTGACATCGGGACAGCTTGCCCAGCGTCATCGCGTGTCATTTCACGGGTCGAGCGGGTCGGACACGTGCCCACCAAGGTGAAAATTCTACCCTGTGTATTTTCTGTATTGCAAGACTAGAAATTTAGAACAACTGAACAGATTTTGAATTTTTGCGTACCTTTCTTCACTGGAATGTATTTAATTTTACAGTGGGTCGCCTGTCCTTACCATGAATCTATTAGCTTAAATATAATTACAAATATCTAATTAGTGTCAACATTACTTTGAAATTTAAAATGAAAGATTGTTTTAATGGTCTAACTGGGAAGTTTGAAATTGGAGATTAAAGATTTTCCAGGTACCTTCCCAGATTTATGTCATTAGCCTGCATCATAGCGATTGTCAACTTGGCTTTATTGTCTACTCAAAGATTCTAGCAACAAAGTCCCATAATTAATAATTTATTAATGTGGCAGGTGCTAGCAGTTTGGAGACAAATATGTTTAATTGGTGCATACAGTCCAACACGCTACTGAAACAGGCTGAAAAACAAATCAACTAATGAAGGTTTCTTCATTGTTTTTTCCATGATATTCTTCTGTAGCTGCACCAAATCCTTGCCTAATAGAAACAGAGCATCCCGCAGTGTTAATATGGTATTTTGTATTTGCGGCAGATAATAAGTACCCTGCTGAAGAGTTTGCTAAGCTTCACCAGACCTTGAGTCACCAGCCCTGTGGGGACACAGGGCATTCAGGTTGGCAGGATTTGACAGCACAGTTTGTAAAATAAATGGCATTAGAAACTCACTGTGGCTTTCTAATTCACAGAATCACAGAATTACACAGTGCAGATGAGGCCCTTTGGCCCATTGACTCTGCACCAACATGTGAGAAACACCTGACCTACCTACCTAATCCCATTTACCAGCACTTGGCCCATAGCCTTGAATGTTATGATGTGTCAAGTGCTCATCCAGGTACTTTTTAAAGGGTGTGAGGCAACCCGCCTCCACCACCCTCCCAGGCAGCGCATTCCAGACCGTCACCACCCTCTGGGTAAAAAAGTTTTGCCTCACATCCTCCCTAAACCTCCTGCCCCTCACCTTGAACTTATATCCCCTTGTGACTGACCCTTCAACTAAGGGGAACAGCTACTCCCTATCCATCCTGTCCATGCCCCTCATAATCTTGTACACCTCCATCAGGTCGCCCCTCAGACTTCTCTGCTCCAACGAAAACAGCCCAAGTCTATCCAACCTCTCTTAATAACTTAAATGTTTCTTCCCAGGCAACACCCTGGTGAATCTCCTCTGCACCCCCTCCAGTGCAATCACATCCTTCCGATAATGTGGCGACCAGAACTGCACACAATACTCCAGCTGTGGCCTCACCAAGGTTCTATACAACTCCAACATGACCTCCCTACTTTTGTAATCTATGCCTTGATTGATAAAGGCAAGTGTCCCGTATGCCTTTTTCACCACCTCACTAACATGTCCCTCTGCCTTCAGGGATCTACGGACACACACACCAAGGTCCCTTTGTTCCTCAGAACTTCCTAGTGCCATGCTGTTCATTGAATACTTCCTTGTCAAATTACTCTTGTGTAGATCTGCTGTTGTGTTCAGCAGTGATATTCTCCACAATCGACCTCTCCTCTTCGGTTTGATTTAATATTCTTGAAATTGAAGTTAAATGATGTGACGGGCACAAGAAATTTGAACTGTCACCTTTTGCTAAATATTGACACCCTTCTTATGGTGTACAGAAGTATCTGTTACATTGCTAAATATTTATTGCATTCAGTTTGAGTGTTTGGGAGATGACAGTCTTGAAAGGAGGATCCTAAGGTATGGAAAATGGTTCACCAGACAATGAAATTCATCATTGCTTCCAATGTGCCAGCTCAGCCTTTGGCCAACTGAGGAAGAGAGTATTTGAGAGCCAAATCTCAGACACAAAGTCAAGGTCATGGTTTACCGTGCAGCAGTGATCCCTGTGCTCCTATATGCTTCAGGAACTTGGACGACCTACAGCAGGTATCTCAAATCTGGAGAAGTACCATCAGCGGTGCCTTTGCAAGATCCTCCAAATCCAGTGGCAAGAAAGGCGGTCCAACAGCAGCACCCACTCTCAAGCAAACCCGCCCAGCATTGAGGTGCTAATCACTCAAAACCAGCTTCGTTGGGTGGGGCATGTTGTTCAGATTCCTGACACCAGACTCTGGAAACAACAACTCTACTCGGAACTTGATTATTGCAGGGGACTCCCAGGAGGGCAGAGAAAAGCCTTAGGGGTGTCCTCAAAGTATCCCTGAAGAGGTCAAAATACCCGCCGACACATGGAGGCTCTGGCTTGTGATGGCCCGAAATGGAGAAAGCCCATTTGGGAAGACCCTGAACACATAGAGAGGCTTTGTCAGGAGCACGAACAGGCAAAGTTGAAGCAGAGGCAGGAGCCTCTGGTGCTGCCCTCAAACCTCCAAACAACCTATCTGCCCGACCCTTCAAGCACCAACTGCTCCACATGTGGCACAGTCTGCAGATCACACAGCAGACTTTTCAGCCATCTCAGAGTCCATCGAACCAGAATGGACGCAAGATATCCTCGATCCCAAGGGGCTGCCTCAGGAGGAGAAAAGAACAATCTTGAGTTTAGGGAGATGGGGAATGAGAGCTCTGTAGAAGCAGTGTTGCTCTTTGTTTATTCTTTGATTCATCACACAAAACTCACAATGTTTATTGGTTTGCATGCTCTGCTATTATTTCAGGAAATGTTTACTTTTTTTTAACTCTCACAAGAGAAGGATTCACAGAGCTCGTGCAGCAGATGTACATTTTCACAATGGTACCATTTTAAAAGGGACATTTACTATTAGCTAATTCTGAAACTTCTTATAATGCTTATCCAATAGGAACAACTGCTCGCCATGTGTTCCTATTAAGAAACCTATACTGTAAGCCCTTTTTACTGTACAACAATTTTTTACATGCATTATAGAAACCAATAACATTCATTTGATCTATAAATCCCCTGATGAGGTTTGGGTATTCTAACATGATCGATGGTGCAGATAACAAAGATCTCAAGCTTGATAATTGGCCTGTGCTGTGTTAACCGACCTCAGATTGGACAGCAGTTTGTGCAGCTACAAATGAGTTCAGCAGGCCCTGGGCTCGGGAGGGTTAGAATTCTGCCATGATTTGGATCAGCAGTGATGTCTGCCCAGATCAAACAATCTTATCAATACTCGATGGAGCTTTCTGCTCATGAACCCACCAGCCTGCGATTTAGATCTATACATCTATAATGGGTGAAAGATCATAGGCTGGTGAGGACAGAATGAAAAATCCCAGCCCCAATGCTTAGGCTTCTTTGTGAAGAATGATCACTAAGACAGTATATCAGACAACTTCGGTCACTTGTAGAATCATACCACACCAAGAGTTGGTGCCTTGAAGTGAACACATTCTTCTAATTTTTAAGTTTGCCAGTGCAATAATAGAAGCTGTGAGCACACACATAAAGGAATAAGAGGATAAGACAAATTACCAATAGCTAAATGTATCTAGAGAACAACCAGACTTTTCAAAAGTGCAACCATTGGCTGTAAAAACAGAAGTAACTTTTGGTAGGATTTACTGCTGTTTGGACCAAAGACTCGCACTGAGCTGCCAAACAGCTGGAGGCTACATAAGCCTCTTTTTATTAAAAGTTCCTCTATTGCACACAAGTCTCTGAATGTCATAAGCAATATCTTCAGACCAAGTTCCAGCCAGGATCGATTCATTTCAAAACATCAAATGTGAAGGCAACTGAAAGCACTTTTTATTCGGTTCCGTAGAAGAGTGCTGAGAGCTATGTTCTTGGCTGAAAACATAATGCGTGTTACAGTAAAAAATAATTGCTTGTTAGCAAAGAGCCACATTAAAGTAATGCATTCATTACACTGCCAACTCTATTAATTTCAGTTTTAGAAGTGATTCTTCTGCTTTCACCTTGCTTTTCCTCATCTAATTCCTTGTCTTCTCCAAAACACAGGGCATTAATTTTTAAGTTTTATGTGCTGGGAGCAGAGCTTTTTGTATAGAAGACTGCTATGTTCCCACACCTTCTACTGCGCAAAATCATTTTTACAACAGTGTAAACACCATAGAGGTATACCTCAACCTGATAATTGTTCACATCACCGCACAATGCAGGGTTAACATGTACCTCTTTGTGTTTGAGGTGCTATACCTGAGAGTTCTAAAACTATTAAAAGTGTGAAATAACTTAACGTGCTTGTCACATGGGAAGGAAGCAACTACGTTATTCAATGCAAGTGATTCCACTTATAGCCTGCAACTGGAAGTAAGTATCCAATTGTAACACGTTGGAGAATTTATTGAAAAAATATGGGAAGGTACAAATTCCATGAATTACCAGACCACATGGTTTCCTGAAACAAGGCACCAAACTGAGACTGGAAACAAAATACAAGGAAAGACTGCCCTGACCAAAATGCTAAATTTAACCAGGTCACTGATGAGCTTGACTAAATAAGTGCTGACTCTTTTTGAAATTCAATATGATGTGGTGATTTACGTCATGCCAAGGTGGTTTAGGAAGATTTTACATATCCATAGAGATTAAATTTAGCTTACAATAACATCTGAACCATGGCAATGTGTCCATCTTGTCCATAGTGACCAAAGCCAATTAAATCCCACTTTGTATGCTGTGTAATTTGAAACTTGCCTTAAACACTTCCCCAACCTAGCACAGAATATTTTCAACAAAATGTAGAATACCAGTGCACACTGGGCTGAATTCTTTAGCCTTTTTATCATTTGTGTAGGAAGCTGAAATTAAACAATCAGGAATAGGTATAACAAACCTCCTGTTCACAGTACCTTAATCTCTGTTGTCACGTTTTTGTGCCAATTTTTTCTATTATAAATACTTATGTCCTTGTTTATATGGAAATTGTCTATGTCAACTTGGCATACTGTAACTGCACACTCCCACCAGTGGTGGTGCTGTAGCATCTCAGTTTTGCATCTCATATCTCCTCAGTCTTTAGTATATAGAAAGTCCTATCCTCCAACGAATTGTAATCCTGTTTCCTTAGTTAACACCAATGTTTAATATCACTAAATAATAATATAAAATCAAACTATCATGTTGTAAAAGTAAGTGAAATGGGGACTGAATTACATCTGTGCTCCTTGGTCCAATTTTCCCCAACACTCCAAAACCATTTCAGTGGAAGGCTGTACTACACTGGTGTGTGTAACATTGCAGGGATCTATTAAATCTGAAAAAGGGACAGTCACAGCAATCTAAATTTTCATGTCCTTTACGTACTGTGCTATTTGGACAGCTTGTGTATTCAGCAAATTCCAGATTGTATGTAGAGCCATTTTAAGTGAATTCATAAAAGCCTGAATTCAGACCAAAGGTAGTTTAAGTTTGGTTGGGCAGGGCTCCTTAAGAAAAATGGTGGATGACACACCAAAAGATCAATTCTCTCATTTTGATTTAACACAGATATGTGAACATCACAGTTTTAATTTTCTAATATTTTTGTAGGTGAGTGATTGTTGTCTGTGCTGAAGCCATTATATTAAAGGAAGACGCTATATAAGCAAAGTTGTGATTTTTGTTAAGTATTGCGGAAAAGAGAGACATGCTGTTGAAGCCTTGCATCTTACACTCACCAGGACACACAAGAATTGGAGGGGGGTGGGGGGTAGTGGAGGCGATGGTTTAGTGGTATTGTAAGCTGGACTAGTAAACCAGAGATCCAGGGTAATAGTCTGGGGACCCAGGTTGGAATCCCATAAGGCAGATGGTGGAATTTGAATGTAATAAAAATCTGGAATTAAAAGTCTAATGATGACCATGAAACCATTGTTGATTGTTTCAAAAACCCATCTGGTTCACTAATGTCCTTTGGAGAAGGAAATCTGCCGTCCTTACCTGCTTTGGCCTATATGTGACTCCAGACCCACAGCAATGTGGTTGACTCTTAAATGCCCATTGAAATGGCCTAGCCACTCAGTTGTAACAAACCACAACAAAATCTCAAAAAAGGAATGAAACCGGGGTCCCTTCCTAACAGCAGTGTGGGTGTACCTACACCACATGTGCAGCTCACCACCACCTTCTCAAAGGCAGCTAGGGATGGGCAATAAAGGCTGGCCCAGCCAGCAAAGCCCACAACCCGTGGAAAAAAATGCCAAATTTCAAAGGAAACAATAATTTACACTGCATGAGAAAAGGAGTGCTAATTGGTTGGCAAGTCGGTTCTGATTGGTTGAGGAATTGCCATGGCGAATGCACCAGGGACCTATTATCCCTAATGCTCTTGTTTATTCAAAGAAGGTGCACTACCTGGGCATCTTTCTTTTGCCTGCAGAGGACAGGTTCCTGCACATGGTTTCACCCTGCTACCACGCACCATCAAACCAAAAATACATTTTGCCTACCGCACAAATTAAAAAGCCAGTATATGAATTTTGGTGCCATTGCGATGTCAGGTATATAGGCCACATATGTCCCACTGATCGTATCAAATTGCCTTTTGTGAACAGCCAAAGGGATGGGCTGAGTACTGACCGTACTCAATCAGCCCATGCTTGCAAAATTCAGAACATAATGCCTAACATTAGATTTGATTCTGTGATTGGCCAATCACACAATCCCACATGTGCTAAGAATTACACTAACAGCCAATTCAAGATTTTCAGTGTCTTGTAATGTCTCTTTTGCCTCTTTTTTCAGTAATACTCAAGATTTGTGTTAAGTGTGTATGTGTGCTGAATGTATGGACAGAATCATGTGCCCTTCCCTATGGTAAGTTTGATGACAGGAAGTTTATTCAGGCGGAAAGTGAGAACCTCACTACTTTCCCACCTCCACCCTAGTTAAGTCTGTGCGGGGTGGCGCATGACTGCCTTTCCCTCCCCACCGCCAATTGAGGCCCCTGTGGGCAGTTAATGCCCATTTAAGGGCCTCATCCTACCACTGCTGGTAGTAACACAGGAGCAGGTGGGGAACTCACCAGACAAGGGATTTGTCAAACTTGTTGCTTGCAGGCTCCCAGGGGGGTTGTCCCTCATTGAAAGACACTCAATGCTTGATCAAGGAACATGGTATCAGGGAGAGGGAACCTGTTGAAAGCCACACCCCTGCCCTTGCTGCAGACCACCTCCCCATGAGACCCCATCTACTCCAGGAACCCCCTTCCACGATCACTCACTTCTGCCCTGGGATCCAGCGATGATCATGGGCCTCAGGTGGGTGGGCACACCAACAGCAGACACCCCTCCCCAATGGTGCTGCCATTCAACACAACTGCTGGCTGCAGATTGACCAGCAGCTCTCGACACATGGAACTTCTGCCCCTGGGGTCCTTGATCCCTGGGGAAAGCCCATCACTGGCCTGTCAAGTGCCTGAGTGGAACAAGATGCAGCGGGCCTTCCTGAAAAGAGACGAGGTGGGGCTCTTGTCGGTTATGGTTGCCAACTCTTCAGGATTGGCCTGGAGTCTCCAGGAATTTATCAGTCTTCAGGACATTGCTGAAGTAAAATCTGGTGGAGTAAAATCACCAGGACATGAAAAAAGATTGTTTTATTTTGGTCATTTTCTTTGAACATTTCTCTTTACCAGATATAAAAATATTGAAAGTGGGGGCGGGTGGGGGGGAGGCTGTTGAGCTGATAGTCAAGCATCATCCAATTAGGTAATGAGACCTTTTGCTTTCAACTGTCCTAGGAAGGCAAGGCAGCATAAGGATGATGGGTTGACCGACTAATGGCTGGAGCATGGGAGCAAGTTATGTGATGAAACCTCCAGGAATCACAGTTGGCAACCCTATTGCCAGTGTGTGTATATGTGTGTGTGGGTTTGTGTGCAGAGGATGGGAAAGAGTCTGCTCTCTGGTACACTAGTTTCAAATCTGATGTTTTTGGGTAAGGGGATGAGTGGCATCCATCTTCTCCAGAGGTTGAGGGAGGGGAAGAGTTGATCCCTTCACTCTCTCGTGGCAAAACAGCTGCCAGTTCATTTAGGGATGTTTGCATTTAATCACAGGCAGTGTGAAGGCTCCAAGGTGGCCTGTGCATCAGAAACAGAATCAGAATTTTGTTTTCATAATTTTCCAGACTTAGCAACCTCAAAAGTTAAAGCCAACTAAAACTTTACCTAAAAAACCCTTCTAACTTGTTTATATTAAAGCGCTAGACTCAACAGATGCCATGAGACAATTCTTGTTCAGTAGAATATAAGTTAAACCACAAAGCTATATTTGGTGAGAATTTTTTCACACATTTTCTCAATTAACTGATTGTTGAAGAAGTGTCTAAAATTAAGTCAACGTGCTTCACTGAAGGTTGTATTTCCATAACCTCTACAGTGAAATAAACATTCAAGGAGGATTAAACCAAATGTCAGCAGACTTGGATAAAATATACCCTAAATTAATCCCTAGGCACAGCCATTGTCACTCACTGTGATTAATGGTCTATTGGAAAAACAGCTGGCATTTTATCTCAGGATGTCTGCATTTGATCACTGACAGTGAAAAGTTCGGAAGGTCTTCTGGCACCGTGGGTACTGTCTCTGTCTCTGAGCCAGAAGCTCCAAGTTCAAGTGCCACCCAGGACTAAATGGCCAAGGAAGGTGCATTCACAATGCAGCCAAACAAAGTGAGTATCAACTTCTAAATCCTGCAGAGTAATGGTTACCCTGATCAGATCGTTTTCAACTGTATATCACACAAATCATGAACAGGCCTAAGGCTGTCTCTTTTCAGCCCAGTCTATCTCACATCACTCAGAAAGGGAAAGGTATCTCAAAAATCTGAGCACAGGTGAAGCTGTTTCATGCTGATACTATGCAGGAGGAACATGAGTGGTATGCGCCACTAACAGGATGCTGCCATCTAGCCAAAAAGACGCCCTGCCTATTACACAAATGAATAACGTGGTATACGGATTTGAAGTTCTGTCGAAGGGTCATGAGGACTCGAAACGTCAACTCTTTTCTTCTCCGCCGATGCTGCCAGACCTGCTGAGTTTTTCCAGGTAATTCTGTTTTTATACGGATTTCAATGCCATTGTGATGCTAGGTACGTCCCAAAGACTGGCAGATCATATCAAACAGCATGTCCCTTCAGCTGTTTGCAATGGGTTAGGTACAGACCGTACCCAATCAGCCCATATTTGCAAAACTGAAAACAGTGTTCAACATTAGATGCAATTCCGCGATTGAACAACATTTGCTAAATAATCCTCAGTGTGTGAAGAATTATGCTGACAACCAATTTAAGATTGTCAGTCAGGCTCACAGTGTGATGCATTTACATGTACTGGAAACTACATATATTTATATACCGGGCCCTGTTCTTAGCAGACAGAAAGAACGTGTACACACATTGTGCCTGTTTCAGCTAAACAAGATAAGTGACAGCCATTCGCTGGTTCATTCCTCGGGGTAATGCTTGACCAATTAGAATTAAGCTGCCTGGTTTGAATTTTCAAACAATGCAGTTAACTGTCAGTCACTATCAACTGGTGCATTCTCCATGGCAATGTCTCTACTAATCAGAGCTCACTTGCCAACCAATCAGCTCTCTCTTCTCAAATAGTAGAAATTTTTATTCCCTTTACATTTGGTATTTTTGTGAATTGTCCTGATGAGTGCAAGACAAAAAGCATTGACAAAAAAGTCTCTATTTTCAGCAATACTCAAGTTCTGTACTACCAAACAAGCATTTCTAAATCTTTCCAACACATAGGCAGGTCGTAAAAGTGGAAGAGATTCCTAGTCAGCCATGTGATAGAAAGAAATTGGAACCTGTACTATCGCTATCCATAGCTCCAGGCTACATGCATGCAAAAAAAATGTATGTTGCCTTAGCAATTTGGACTCCTTGTGGAGCTGGTTGGCTCAGTTGGCTGGATGACAGGTCTGCATCAGACTGGTGTGCTAACTGCATGGAGTTTGGTCCCCGTTCTGGCCAGGGTGGATTTGGGAGCTGCCTTCTTACCCTACCTGTGGTGGAGGTTGTGGCTTTGTGGGTTAGACCAGTCTTTATGCAGAGGATTCGAGGGAATGTAAAGGCAAGTAAATGTCTGCTTTCCATCAGCTGGGAATAGTAGCATAGTGGTTAGGATATTGGAATAGAAATCCAGAGGCCTGGACTCAGGAACCAGGGTCAAGAGTTCAAATTCCACCATGGCACCCGGGAAATTTAAAGTCAATTGAATAAATCTGGAATTTAAAGAGCTGCATCAGTAATGGTGACCACAAAATCATTCGATTATGATTAAATGGACATCTGGACAGAGGCACACCCTGTTGACACTGCAAAGTCCTACTCAATAACAAAACTGCTATCAAAAGTTAAGTAAAGCAAACACCTGACACAGCCATATTCTCAGAATTATTCCTTTCAACCAATGTCTCAGGCTGCTCCATAACCATCCCTGGATGGGTCCAGTCCCACTGGCAGGTCAGCTCCACCAGTTAGTGGTGTACAGTCAGGAGGGAGTGGTCCTGCTGGGATCCTCTGTGAATTCTCATCACATCAGGTCAAATATGGACAAGGAAACCTCCTGCTGATTACCATCACAATATTCAGACTTGGGCTATGTGGCAAGTAACATTCATGCCACGTAGGTGTCAGGCATTGACCATCTCCAACAAGACAGAATGTAACCACCTCCCCATGACATTCAATGGCATTATGTTGGTAGAGTCACCCGCCATCAACATCCCAGGGGTCACCAGCTTCACTGGACTAGACATGTAAATCCGGTGCCTCCAAGAACTGGTCAGGGAATGGGAATTCTGCATTCAGTGACTCACCTCCTAACTACCCAAAACCTTTCCACAATCTGCAAGGCAGAGAAGGATAAGGACAGCCGACGCATTGGGAACACCACCACCTGGAAGTTCCTCTCCAAGCCACTCACCATCCTGACTTAGAAATATATCACCGTTCCTTCACTGTCGCTGGGTCTAAATCCTGGAACTCCCTCCTTATTCCTTAACTCCCTCGCTACACCACTTGGACTGCAGCGGTTCAAGAAGGCAGCTCACCACAACCTTCTCAAGGACAATTAGAGATGGGCCTAGCCAGCAATGACACATCCCATGAGTGAATAATAAAGAAAAGGCACAAGTCAGGATTGTGAGGGAATACTCTCCACTTAAATGAATGTGTTCAGCTCCAACATCACTCAAGAAGCTTGATGGCATTCAGTACAAAGCAGTCCACTTCATTGGCACCTCATCCACCAACTTAAATATTCATGTCTTCCATCACCAATGCACAGTGACTGCAATGTGTACCATCCATAAAATGCATTGCAGCAACTCGCCAAGGTTCCTTCAACAGCAGCTTCAAAACCCATGACTTTTCTACCTAGAAGAGCAAGGGCAGCAGGTATTTGGGAACACCACCAGCTTTAAGGCTCCATCCAAGTCACACACCATCCTGACTTGGAAGTATATCGCCATTCCTTCATGGTTGCTGCATCAAAATGCTGGCATTCCCTACCAACAGCACTATGGGTGTTAGCACTATTAGCACACAGCTTGCAGTGGTTCATCACCACCTTCTCAAGGGCAATTAGGGTTGGGTAATGAATGCTAGTTTTGCCACTGATGCGCACATCCTGTGAATAAATAAAAATTCCTATTGTGGAATAGTTCCAAACTGATTTATACCGTCATGACTATAGAGAAGAAACGATAAGAGTAAATTCACCAATCCCACCCTCCCAGGGGCCAGTCACTCAAAAAGAGTGCCAGTCAGAGTTTTGATACAACAGTATAGTGTCAATCCTTCATGTTTTTCAAAGGTGGCTTCTAGCTGGGGGCACGGGGTCAGTTAATTAACCCTTTATAAATATAGAATCACAAATCATTACTACTCATCATTATGACTTTTCTGCCACATTAATTGGTAGGTAACATAAGGAATTTAAATAGTATCAGGAGAGTGACATGCCCAGCAAAACAAAACATTAGCATTTTCAGTGTAGATGTTAATCTGAAATATAGAAACAATATACATGAGATAATGTGGCAAATTTTATGACATAAATATTATGAAAGTACAAGTTAACTTAGGTATAGGGTAAAATGCACCCTTGGCTCCATGTGCTGATTAATTTTTGCAATTCAAGGTCTTTTTTCCAGCAATAATTTGATTGTTTTTTTCCCTTGTGTCAGTTTGGTTCAGTGGTACACTTGCCTCAGAATCAGAAAGTTGCAAATTTCAGCCTCAATCCAGAACTTCAGCACATAATCCATGCTGAGATCTCATTACATTACTGAAGCATGCCACATTATTGGAGATAATGTTCTTTTTGATTCAATGTCTGTTTGGGTGGACATAAAAGATCCAATGGCATCTCTGTAGTACAAGTTAGCTACGTATAACATTCGACGTTGCCCGTTGTACACTGTTGTCCAAAGTCAAAATTACCTCAGAGGATCAGTTACACTGTCTGCTCACATTGGTAAGGAATAAGCCATTAAAAGCCAATTACAGCCACAAATTACTTACAAACATATTGAATTTTTTAAGGAAGACTGGTGTGTTTCTTAAAGAAATACAAGCAAGGACACTGAGCAAAAGATGGCTGATAATGTAAAGTGACCACTTTCTGGAAAATTCCTCTGTGGTTTATACTGACAGACCTGTCCTGAGAGATATGGAATGTCAAACCGGAAAATGTGTCATGGCCTTCTTCAAGCAGAGACACTTGAAAGGGAGAAAGAAAAGGTGTAAAGGACTGAACTTTAATCTCCTGTGGTTACAGAGACAAAAGGCTGATTACCACATCTCAGCAGGCATCTAAAATCCATCTGCTGTTAATTCATATCTCAGAATGTGTAAAATGGTTGGAGATCAAAGAAAACAGACTCTGGGGGCAAGATATGGTTCTTTCCCCCATACAGGAATTCACAGGGGAAAATGGATTAAAAAGCTAGCTGCAGAGCAATGCTAGTGTGCCAGTGGGCTGTGAGAGTGACTGCAAAAGAAGATCAAGTAGTCACACCTGCAGTTGCAGGTGAACTTTCACTTTCTCTGTTGCTGGAGGCAAGTCAGAAAAGCCACAATCAAAAAGGAATTAGTACAGCTTCTTCAGCCAACCTGCAGAACCAAGTGTCTCCAACCCAACTGCTCAACTGCCAAAGTCAATTCTACCAGAGTCACCCAATTTAACGGCTGCAATGTTTCACCATCTATGCCTCACGGATAAGCCAAAGACTGATTTGTTTATCTTTCTCAACTTTTATTTGAACTCAACTTCTCACTTCTGATCTATGTGTATGTGTGTTGCTTAATTTTTATATTTCCTTGGGTTTTTAATAAATAATAAACTTACTCTTTCTATGACTCAAGAAAGCCTGGTTAATTTGTTCCTTCTAAAACATAAATATGTTTAGACTGGGAAAAGGTATCCACGGGGGAAAGGGATCCCTTTTAAATTAATCTTGTTCTGACCAAACAAGGGGGTTGAGTAAAGAAGGTGAGCCAGCTCACTCCTCCTCACCTGGGAGGATCAGAATTGGGGCCTAGTTCGGGAAGTTAACAAATTGGGGGACCTCGCCCGGGACCCAGTCGTAGCAAATTGGAAGCTTAGTACCGGAATAGTTTCCACAGACAAAACGAAAGAACGAGGGTGGGCCTCACTGGTTGTAACAAAGGACACATGGTGCTGTGAACACAATACTCGCACGCCTCTGACTCCAGTGAGTGACTACAAAGAGCTACTGAAAGTGTCAGTCTTCTTTAATCAATCGAAATTATAAAGCTGCCTCCTGTAGGATATTTTTAAAACATATTACTACCTACACAAAGCAAAAATGAAAACTATTTCTAGGTTGTTTCACTTTATCTAGTATCATTTGGCATTGACAGCTTTACATTATACTTTTAGCAATAATCCCGGGGAGATGGGCAACTGGAGAAATGGCTCTTCATCCTGATTGATGTTCGCTCTCCCCATTGCAATTAAACCATGAAAAGTCTGCCCTATGGTCTTTATTTCCAGTGCATCAATTTTAAGTTGCAATAAATATGTGTTCACCAACAAACCCTTGCAAAAGTTAGTGCACTGAGTGTTTACTTTCTTTAATGTATCTCTTTTAATTGAACTGAGTTTACTGTCATTGCTGGACAAGGATCAACTTAAGTAAAGCATCAAGAAGGTTTTTAATTAAAAAGGGAACAGCCTTTATAATGATGAACACAAATTAATGGCTGCCGTATTTACAAAAAGCTTTAATTATGTGTAGTTGTTCGGTTGATGTGGAATTTCTAAAAACAAGTGCTGTACGGATGTATAAATATCCCAGTGGATCAGCAAAATTTGGGGTTGGACACAGTTCAAAGGCTTAGTCATGACGGTCACTATTCTATCTCTAGAGCACTGGTTTACACCAACTTGAATCACCAACTGAAGCTTGAAGCTAAACGTCTTCTCTTTCTATTGGTTGTTCATCACAGGTGGATAATCTCCTTCCAAGAGGTCTTTTGGGGAAGTGGGTAACATCCCTGCGTCTGAGCCAGAAGCTCTAGATTCAAGTCCCACCCTAGCCTTTGATGGTCAAGGAAGGGGTGTTCATAACATGGCCTAACAGCTGAGTGTCAACTTGTAAATCCTTCCAATGCATGCAGGTGGTAAGAATAGGAGAAACTCCTGGTCAGCTGTGTGAATGGAAAGTAATTGGGGCCTCTATCATCACTATCTATAGCTCCAGGCTACAACATTAAGCTCATGACTCTGGTTTCTCCTCACAGCCCTCAATTTTCCTCTGCTTCAAGTATTTATCCTTAAAAGATTCAAAGACTTCCAAAAGAACCAGGGGTAAATTGCAGAAAAATGTTTTTACGCAGAGTGGTTAGGATTTGAAATGCACTGCCGGATAAGGTGGTGGATACAGTTTCAATAGTAGCTTCAAAGGGAATTGGATAAATACTTGAAGAAGAATAAAATAGCCGGGTATGAGGAAAGAGTGGGGAATGGATCTATGTGGATCGCCCTTCACAAGAGCTGCCGCAGGCTGGATGAGCCAAATGGTATCCTGAATGGTGCTATTCTAAGTTGCCTTGATGTCTAAAATTATATTTGCACAATTTCATCTTCAGTGTTGGTAGGTGGCAGGAGGTGCACTGCACAAGGATTGAAGCAAGTACAAACTGAGTCTCGATGAATGATAATGTTTTCAAGATATTAAGAGGAACAGATAGGGTCGATTGGGAGCAACAATTTGAACTGGCTGTGGACTCTAGGACCAGGGGGGAACTGTCAAAAAATTAGAGCGAGGACATTCCAGATTGAAATTAGGAAATATTTCCTCACAAAAAGGGTAGAGGTTTGGAACTCTCATCCACGAAGGCCCAACTGATGCTAGATCAGTTGTTAACTTTTAAACTTAAATTGATGGATTTTTGGTAATGATGGGTATTAAGGGATATGAGATCATAGATCAGCCATGATTTTATTGAATGGCGGAACAGACCCAAGGGGCTTACTCCTTAGTTCCAACGATAATGCCAGCTCTGTCATTTCTCCTTCAAGGTTACCACAAGTTATCAGAAATAAAATAGACATGTTTATTGTGCTGCGTTTTTAACATGGCAAATTATGGTTAGGCAACATATTGCTGTTAGTCCTGAAACAGCTTAATCAGAATCATCAATTGCAGTTACATAGATGCTGCTGAACATTTTTGCAGGTCCTCACAGCCAAAAAGGCAGCTTGTTTTTCTAAGAAGTTATAATTAAAGCCAGGAAAATATTCTTTATTAAAAACAGGTATCTAATAACTGGTGTGAAAGCCATCCTTGCACAGCATAAATTGTTTAACTAAGGAAAAGGAGGGGCACGTTAAACATTGAAAATGAAAAGATCAGTGCACTTTTCTGGAACATTACCTCAATTATTTTCCAATAATTGTTAATTATTTGGAAAGTGAACCATAAATTTGAAAATAAATGCAGTTTAGTTGTGAGAAAGGATCTTTAGCCCAGTTGGGTTACCCACTGAAAAACCCTGGGTTTAACATTGCGGCTGGTTATTTCCAGCACGACTTTAGGTGCCAGTGGATCTAGTGTTTCTACTTTACAGAGATGACATGTAGCATCCATCTATAATCTTGGACTAAATCCCAGCCTATTCCTTTCAGTCTTCTTCTTAAGAAATATTTTTGGAGGCCTCTTTATAGTTTTTGATCAGCTTATTTTCCAATAGGCTCCATGGCTCAATGGTAGTGATCTGACCTGAGTCAGGAGCTAGTGGGTTTAAGACCCAAACCTCAGACTTGAGAACATAATATAGGCTGACACTTCAGAGCAGTACTGTAGAAGTGCTACACTGTTGGAAGTGCCATCTTTCGGGTGAGACATTAAACTGAGGCCACTTTCCCCTCTCAAGTAAGCATAAAGTCCCATCACACCAGTCAAAGAAAAGCAGGGAAATTCTTCCAAAGGCCAGTCCAATATTTATCTGTCAGTCAGTATCATTGGAAAACAGATTATCTGGTCATTTATTGCATTGCTATTTGGTGGGGGGGAGGGGGGGTTCTATTGATGCAAAATGGCTGCCACATTTCCTTACATTACAATGGTGACCACTTGCTTCTCTGTGAGATGCTATATCAATGCAATTTCTTTCTAATTTTCAAAGCATGATCAAGAACAATTTTTTTTTGAACCAGGGAAGTGGATGTAATAACAGCTGACATGGTTGAAATGAGATAACACCAGGGTTTCCCAGCCAACACCAACTGTGTGGCTATTTTAGGGCAAGACAAGCAGCCCCATTTTCATTATTCTTTTCATTCCCAACAGTCAGCTATTTCAACTCAAGTCTCTAATTCAGATTGAGTGAGCTCTTGACTGGAGAAACATGTTAATTTTCTTGAGGCTTTCTCCCTGGATCCTGTCTTTTCACTTCTAAGTTCAAGGTATGCAGCATGAATTATTGCTACCTAGATCAATAATAATTGTATCCCAACCATTTCCATGATGGATGGTGAACCCTTTCTTCACAGTGGCTGCCCACTGCTTTTTGTTTCACTCCACAGAAAAATTGGATTGAAAAGTGCAGTTTTAGGATTATTTACCTACAGTAAACTTTCTATACTTCAGGAGATATTGTAGGTATTTTATAATTGGGGAATGGCCTTTAAACTGGTTGCTCATGTAGGGTCTTCATTGTCTCTGTTAAACTCTAGCTATCAAACTGCACCATAATGGAGCTATCCTGTAACTCCCTTCCTAACAGTGCTGTGGGTGTACCTACACTACATGGATTGCAGCAGTTCAAGAACATAGGAACAACCATACAAACATACAAATTAGAAGGAGTAGGCCACTTGACCCCCTCAAGCCTGCTCCGCCATTCAATAAGATCATGGCTGATCGGAATGTAACCTCAATCCCCCATCCCTGCCTACCTTTCACCCCTTTGTTCATCAAGAATCTATCCAACTCTGCTTTAAAAGTATTCAAGACTCTGCTTCCACCGCCTTTTGAGGAAGAGAGTTCCAAAGGCTCACAGCCCCGAGAGAAAACATTTCTCCTCATCTCTTTCTTAAATGAGTGACCCCTTATTTTAAAACAGTGACCCCTAGTTCTAGATTCTCCTACAAGAAGAAACGTCCTCTCCATATCCATCCTGTCAAGGCCCCTCAGGATCTTAAAGATTTCAATTAAGTTGCCTCTTACTTGTCTAAATTTCAGTGGATACAAGCCTAACCTGTCCAGCCTTTCCTCATAAGACGACTTGCCCATTCCTGGTATTAGTCTGGTAAACCTTGTCTGAACTGCTTCTGATTCATTTACATCCTTCTTTAAATAAGGAGACCAGTACTGTACACAATACTCCAGATGTGGTTTCAACAATGCCCTGTACAACTGAAGCATAACTTCTCTGGTTTTGTAATCAATTCCTCTCACAATAAATGATAACATTCTATTAGCTTCCCTAATTACCTGCTGTACCTGCAGACTAATCTTTTGTGATTCAGGCAGCTCATCACCACTTTCTCAAGGGCAATTAGGAATGGGCAACAAATGCTGGCCTAGCCAGTGACCCCCACATCCTGTGAAAGAATAAAAGAAATGAGTGTCAAATTTCTCCTCAGGTTGTGCTAGTTATGTGTAATTCACTCAAAATCAGCATAACCCTCACAAAAGATTGCTGCAAATTGTATTCAGTACATATCGAGTTCCTGTAACTTGTGTGATAGTTCAGGAAACATCTCACTAGAAGTTTGTCCTTCCCACAAATCTGGCCACAACCCCAGGCTAACTTAATCACCATTGGGAGCTCCTGCTAATTGTTATCGTTTGAGGAGGCTGTGAAAATTAAATTGATATTTTTGGGCATAGGGACACCACTAGGCATGGTTTAAAAGGTTTTAATTTTTTTTTAATTCACGAAGAAACTAACCATTTTACCACAACGTAACTGGCAAATGGTTCTGTATAATTTTCAGTTACTAAAAATGGGGTTACTCACAGGTGAGGGTTTGGCATTGTGACTTAAAATGCTTATTTTTTGTGATAAACCCATTTTCAGCTGTATTAATCAAACCGCAGCACATTACCACCCTTAAATATATCTGAAATAATATTTTAAAGCAATTTTTTTTCTTTTTAATCGCCTTTTGGAATGCTCTCATCTTTTGGGTTTAAAGCCAAAGTGAGGCCTCTTCTGACTGTTTAAGTGGGTGTATAAGATTCATGGCACCATTGTGGAATGGCAACGTAGTTTTCCCAGTATTCCGGCCAATAATAGCCCCTCGAGCAAAACACATTAACATTTAATAGATCATATTTGTTTCATTTCTATTGGTGGAACTTTGGTCTGTGCAAGTTTGGTAGCATTTACCTACATAAAGCAGTGATTGGACTTCAAAAAGTAATTAAATTATATCATCATGCCCATTGCCAATTAATGTTCTGTCTTTCCCAACCAGCTTTAAGGTTGGGGCCAGTTTCAACCTAGTTCCCAGACAGCATGGCTCCAAAGTACAAACTACCCCTAAACAAGCACAACATGACAATTTCACTCAGAAATGTGACAAAGATATGTAGGGAATGGGAATAAAAACTTCACACTGGTGCGGTTAGAGTAGGTTCATGGTAGAGGCAGCCTTACACTGCTTCTGACCTGCGTTTTGCATGACAAGTAAGCTATCTTCGTGCTGGGTATGAAAAATAGTAAAAAGAAATCACCAAAAGGTAAACAGAAATGCTGCTGAGAATTGTGTGTCCGAGCTGCTAAAAATCTGCAACTAGGGGCAGAATTTCTACCGCGACAGCCAGGTGTGTGCCCAACCTGCTCCAGCTTAAAACATCGGAAGAACGTCAACACACAGTCGCGCAATATTTCAATCAGCGGGCGCACATCGGAGTCAACAGCGCACCCACCAACAATTAAAAGGCCTATTAAGGCAATTAAAAAGATAATTAAAAGAAATTTTTCACTGTCCGTCCAACCTTGCAGTCGGCGGGCAGGCAAAAAGGCCAAGCGACCTTTGCACTTTTTAGGAAACCTCATCCATGGGCAGGATGAGGTTTCCTAAAGCAAATAAAAATAAAATAAAAATTTTTAAACTTAATTAATAACATGTCTCTGCTCATGTGACAGAGTCACATGAGGGGACATGTTTTATAACATTTTTCTAATCTTTATTTTTTTGTAAGCTCTTCATCTCCCTGAGGCAGCTCTGTGCCTCAAGGAGATTATCAAGCACACACGCAAGAAGTTCGCACTCGCCCCGCTTGCACCCCCCCACCCCCCCTCTCCCCACCCCCGCACAGGCAGTGCTGAGCGCTACCGCTTGTGTCTCACACTGGGCAGGCCTTAATTGACCCACTCAGCATGAAATCACCTTCCAGCCCCAGCCGCCCCCACTAAGCCCGCCCGACAAGGGTGAAATTCTGCCCTAGGTATTGTCGTCAAAACATTAAGCTGGGGCCACAGACCCCACACTATCTATTGGCAATGCCACAGGAGGGCCAATCATTAAATAAAAAGACTTCTGAACACGGCAAATCTCTCAATTCACAACATTATCAAAAATGAACTTTAAGCTAATGGTGCAGCTTTTAATTTTCTTTCTGCTTGTGAGGAAATGCTTGTACAAATGTTGAATGACTGTAGGTTATTTGAATTGCTGTTCCAGTCAAGCAGAATAGAGTTTCAACTCACCCACGTCAAAGAAATCACATACTGATAAAAACATACGCGAATTGTCTGAAAGATTTTAAGCTCAAGATGCGATGGTGAGTGTGTCAAGCATCTATTTTTATAACAATTTACTTTCAGATCAGTGTATTACTTACTTCCTCCGCATGTGTGTAGGCATAAGTGGATTGAAACAAGCTGCCTCTACAGTTTGGTAAATTAAACCTTGTTCCACTAATTCACATCTGTCTGATTAAATTAATTCCTCCCTGTTTAATGTCAAAATAAAAGTTGGAGACAAAAAGAAATCAGGTCATTGCCTAAACGTAAGGATGCAGAGGATACACAAAGGGTGATTTCTTTCTTAAGTTCAGTAATGACTCTGGTTTAGCCATTATGAGAAGGGACACTGAGCTACACACACAGAGAAGTGACCTGGGATTGATTCCCAATCACCGCTGACTTAGTTGATTTGAGATGGATGATATCTGAATGGGGTCTGGAGCTGGTTTTATCCAATTGGGAGTAGGGAGGAGGGTGGGGTGGGCTTATTCAAGCTTAGGGGTGCAGAATACCAGACCCATAATGGTGTCCTAATAGACATCTTTAAAATTATGAAAGGTTTTGATAGAGTAGATAGAGTGTGTTTCCTGATATGGGGAAGAGCATAACAGAGGCCATCAATATAAGATAGTCACCAAGAAATCCAACAGGGAGTTCAGAAGAAACTTTGTCACCCAAAGTGTGTTAAGAATGTGGAACTCGCTACTACAGGAAATGGTTGAAGGGGATAGTATAGATGCATTTAAGGCAAAATTAGACAAGCATATGAGGGAGAGAAGAATAGATGGATACGATGATAGATGTAGATGAGAAAAGATGGGAGGAGGCTCGAGTGGAGCATAAACACTGGTATGGACTAGTTGGACTCAATGCCCTGTTTCTGTGTTGTATATCCTATGTAAGCTTGTGCATGTAACATGTCCAGCATTGGAAGTGAAATGAAACTGGCCAATTCTCCAGTCTAACTATGAAATTTTAAATATTTTATAAAATTGAAGACAAAAAAACACACTGTGGAGAATAAAAGCTATTATTCTCTTTATGGAGAGATAATATCAGGAATTTTTTTCTCTTTTATATGTTATAATCCATCAGCTTGTGGTCTGTGAGATTGGGCCCATGATTAATGGAGACCACCAGAAATGAAGGAGAAATCTTATTTTAAACCAATTATAAGCCACCACAAGATGAAGGTGGCTCAGCCCATCCTGAGTTGGTTATCTAGAAAAAAGCTACAAGTTTGATCGTGGCATCTATTGTTTAATGATTCCAGGGATTTTCACCTCCATTATCGTACCAAAAATCTATTCCATGTTTTGATTACTCTGTGTGAAAAAGCATTTGATAGTATGTCACTTATGTTGTTTTCCTGTTACATTTTAATTTGAAGCCGTGTTCTGATTTATCTTTCTCATGCAATTTATTATCATATTAATGTCTCTATGAAGTCACCTTTCAGTCATTTCAAGACAGAAAACCCCAAGTTTTTCCTGGCTTTCCTTATAATGTAAGGCAAAGGTCATTTCAGTCAGAACAATCAATATTTTCACGTTACGTTTTCATCTGCCAATTTCTGTTAACTATTGAATGATTGCTGCTGATATAGGAACAGAAATACTAACAGCCCAGCCTACATGCTCCACCCTTAAGGCTGAAAAAGGCTGGGTAGTGACTCCAATAGGGAAGCTCAAGTTAAGAAATAGACCGAATAAAAAAACCAAAAAAAATTTTAAGTAGTTCAAAGAAAAACTACATTTTACGATCAGTATCCTTGTACAAGCTTAAACAATCCATCAAGTACCAACTGCAGTCTTAATATGTTATATAAAGCTGGTCACCAGCATAATTACCAGTTATTGTAAATCAATTGACTCCTTTATACAGTGACCATGGTTTCCTGCTGTGTATTTTTGGAGGTTATTATACAAATTGCAAACTAACATTCTAAATAAGAGGTCCAAATGTTTTGATCTCTCAAAAAAAATCTATGTCATCCATTTTTTACTCCATTGAACTATACTGTGTAAAGATACAGGTAGATGACTAAATAATGTTATGGAGAAGTCACAAAATGACAATTAAGCTATTTGAATGCTCAATGAATGAATTTTGCTCCCCAACTATAAAGTACCCTCCTGTATGTAAAGCAAACTTCACTAAGAATGGATTGCTTGACAACCTCAACTTCTGAACTGGAAATGTCTTTGACTTTTTTAAAGTCAAAATTGATATTTTATTTAATTCTAAAGGCATAATCGATTCCAATGGATAAACCGTTTATTTGTAGCATCTCAAAACAATTAAATGTTTCTTTCTTTTCTCTTATCTGCTATAAAGTCAGTGCGGGGAAGTTGAAGAAGGTAGGTGAGTAATTATGTTCCTTCAAATGAATGTTCCCATTAACTGGCTCACATTATATATGCCATTGCTACCATCCAGTGGCACATTAACTGGCAAATATAATACGATCAATTTTACACCATACTCACTGCTTGTTCTCTATTCTCCCAGGCACACGTTGCATTCTTTACAATGGCTTGTGGCAAGAACCATTTAAATTCTTGTGGTTTATCTCGTACACATAACTTAAGATGGGCTGAATGTGTTTCCTGGGCTCCAAGCAGCTTGTGACACTGTAAAATCGACTACACCGTGGAAGAGTAAAGTGCGGGCTTATGGCTGCAGTATATTTTAGAATTATTGGGGGGGTTGGGGTTGGGGTTGGTGGAAGGGAGAGCCTACACACAGTGTCTTTGGTAGCTTGAACACAGTAGATGAAAAGGCAAAGTATTGCAAAGTAGTGGTTAGGTAGTACCAAGTTTGGATATGAAAGTGTGATGGCAGCAAAAGGGCAAGTAAAACTGAAAAAGGTAAAACATTCCACAGTTTTGAGACCCATGCAGGGAAAGAATGAATTTGTGTAGAAGGTGGCAAAATTACCTTTAATTTTGACACCCCTCATATCCCTTGATTTTCTTACTTCCCAAAAATCTGCCTCATTATTGAATATATTCATCAACTGAGCATCCATACCCCTCAGGAGGTAGAAAATTCCAAAGATTCACAAGCCTCTGAGTTTTCTGAAATTTCTCCCCATCTTAATCCAAAATGGCCGCACTCATATTCTCAGACATTGACCCATCATTCTATATGCTCCAGCCAGGCAGAACAGCCCCTTCAGCATCTATCTGTCAAACCCTCTTAGAATTTTATATGTTTCAATGAGTTCATCTCTCACCTTTAAATTTCAGCGAATCTATGCTCAACTACTCAATGTCTCCTCATATGACAGATCTCTCATCTCAGTTATGTTGTCGGAAAGTTTAATCCTGTTTACACATGTCTGCTTCACAGCAGCGGTCAGCAGACAAGGGTCAGGAAGGAAAGCCTTGGCTGAGATTTCAAGTCATAACAATGTAGAAACATAATAACCTAAAGACATAACAATGTATAAAGGATTGGGTGCCAGAGATTAGTGGGTGGGTGACATGATCTCATAGGCAATTACAGGATTTGAAGAGTGAAATGTCCTTACAAAATAACTGGGCCAGAGGAGGAACGTAACTCTCTTCATTCGCCAATGGTTGCACTTGTGTCCAGGGCAAAAGACACTGAGGTTAATCATAACTTTTTTAGAATGACCCACTTAGCACAACCTGGAAATTAAAATTGGAACCTTCTGATAAGCTCAGCACCTTACATAATAACAACTTAGATTTACATAGGGCTTTGAACAAAATAAATGCCCCAAAGCATTCCTCGCAGTGCTACACTTCACCAGCAATCAAGTCTAAGAGCTGTGTGCCTTTCTACTTATATGATGACGAATTTAAAACTAATGACTTGCATTAATACAGCGCCTTTAATGTATTTTAAAAGTCCCAGAATGTGTCTTAGGAGAGTGATCGAGCAGAATTTGACACCAAGCCATGTAAGGAGATAAGAGGTAACCCAAAGTTTGGTCAAAAAGGTCTTCTTTTGGGGAACATCTTAAAGGACGAGAGAGAGATGGAGAGATTTATGGAGGGAATTCCAGAGCCAAGGGTCTTGGCAGCTGAACACACACCCGCCAATGGTGAAGTGATTAAAATTGATTCCTTAAATTTAGTGGAAAATGTTTGCGATAAGAAAGCAAATTAAAAAATAGCTTTGATGCCCACTAATTTGTTCACAGGCACCAAGGAAGAAGCTGATCCCCACTGCATGGAGAAGCAAATTGCTGTCAATTAATTCAGGAAGTGAGAATGTTTGACAGTAATTGGAAAATAAATGGTGACTTTCAGGGAGTCTCGTGGTGCAAAATAATTCAAAGTCTGAAATGATGCCTTGGGGATCAAAATACCAGTTCTTGAGACAGAGAGAACCTTGGAGGCGGATGAGAGGCAAAAGGGGAGGGGGACTCAGCTATCCCAAGGGCAGATATTGTAAAAAGACCAAGGTAGAGAGAAAGGGTTATTTTTCTGAATTCTGATACTTTTTGTGGTATATGGAGCAAAATGGTGACTTTGATGTGCCTTACTCTTTGCCTGCCGGAGTAAAGCTGTTCATACTGCTCCAGAAACCACATACATGGTAAACCTTCCATGCAATAAGATTTATTACATTTTTCAACAATAGATTAATTTCATGAGGTAGTCAATATATTATTCGTAAATCTCCTGCTGTAGCAAGTCATCACCAAGTTTCATAACTGAAGTTTCTGCCATCCCACCACCACACCCCCCTGCCCCTGTCCCATCTCTCTCACACACACACACACACACACACACACACACACATACACACACACACACACACACACACACACACACACACACACACACACACACACACACACACACACACACACACACACACCACCCCACCTTTCATTTTGGCCAGTCCCATAAGCTGCCTGATTGAGCTATTTCTGACAGCCCACCTTAAGTGTTAGGCTAAAAGCAAACTACTGCAGATGCTGGAAATCTGAAACAAAAACAGAAAATGCTGGAAAAACTCAGCAGGTCTGGCAGCATCTGTGGAGAGAGAAACAGGGTTAATGTTTCAAGCCCGTATGCAATCTGAAGAAGGGTCATGCAGACTCGAAACGTTAACTCTGTTAAGTCTTAGGCTATTTGATGCTCACTGTTCTCCAGTGCATTTCCAGTATTTGCTGTTTTTATCTCAGATTATCAGCCTTTGTGGTTCATTCCTTGATCCCTCCATGTTTGTGTTTCATTTCTACCTATAGGGAAGGGATGAGAGAGAATAATTTATTACAGAAAAGCATGGGAGGAAGATGTCCCATGGCCACTTAAGTGTTAATGTCATTCCTGTACATACCATGAAGGTTTTCTCTGATTACATTTCTCACAAAATCATAAGCCTTGTACAAGGTTTTAATGAAAACACACAGGAGCCAGAGAAAAGATTGCTATGATAACTCTAGTTTGCACATTACTCACATTAACCGCTTGCCCTAATTGTTAGCGTTTCAGAGTCAAGAAAATCTACAGAGTCCTGCTTGTTGTCAAGCCAGGCTCATAATCTTGAACAAAGTTAACATACAAAATAGCACACACTCCTTCTTATACACAAGACTGTAGATTAAACCTTATAATTAGTCAAGATCATTTATAAACACTGTTATGTCCGGTCTCCAGGCTAGTTCCCCCAATTTGTTAACTTCCGAGCGGGACTCCAATTTCCTTACGCTCCCAGGTGAGCAGGAATGAGCTGGCTCCCCTTCTTGTATTCAACTTCCTCAGTTGGTTGCAACGAGGTTAATTTAAAAAGCATCCCTTCCTCCCCAGTCCAAATGTATTTATTTTTTAGAAGGAGCCAATTTAACCAGGCCTTCTTGAGTCAAAGGAAGAGTAAGTTTATTTGTTATTAAAACCCAAGAAAAATAGTTAAAAAAGCAACACACATACACACAGGTTGGAAATGAGAAGAGTCCAAATAATTTTTTTAAAAATATACAAATCAGTCTTTGGCTTGTCTGTGAGACGTAGATATCAATACGTTGCAGCCGTTAACTTGGGTGATTCCCATAGAGCTGTCTTTGGCAGTTTTGCAGTTGGTTTGGAGACACTTGGTTCTGCAGGTTGGCTGAAGAGGCTGGCCTAATTCCTTTTTGATTGTGGCTTCTGTTGCGACTTGCCTCCAGCAACAGAGAGAGAGAGAGACTTCACCTGCAACTGCATGGGTGACTAGTTGGTCTTCATGTGCTGTGACACACACAGCACACAAGCACACACTGCACTGCAGCTAGCTTTTTAACCTATTTTTCCCTGTGTATTCCTACAAGAGAAAAAAAAGTCTTGCACCCTCAGTCCATTCTCTTTCATCTCCAACCATTTTACACATTCTTAGAAATAGATTAACAGAAGATAGATTTTACATGATTGCTGGGACGTGGTAATCAGTCTATAGCCTCTGCAACCACAGGAGAATAAAGTTCAGTCTTTTGCATCTTGTCTTTCTCCCTTTCAAGTGTCTCTGCTTGAAGGAGGCCATGACACCTTTTCAGATGCAGCATTCCATGTTCTCTCAGGACAGGTCTGCCAGTATAATCCATACAGAAATTTTGCAGAAAGTGGCCACTTTACATTAGCAGCCATTGTTTGCTCAGTGTCTTAGCTTGCATTTCTTTTATAAAGCACAGGTCTTCCTTAAAAACTTCAGTATGTTTGTCAGTGATTTGTGGCTGTAGTCTGCTTTTCATGACAACACTTAACACACAACTACAATATTACTGCACGAGTTGTTTTAGGTGTTTAGATGTGGAGAGAATGTTTCCCCTCGGGGGAATCTAGAATTAGGGGACACAGTTTCAAAATAAGGAGTCTCCCATTTAAGAGGGAGACGAGGAAGAATTTCTTCTTCCAGATGTTCATTAGTTTTTGGAATTCCGTCCCCCAGTGAAGGCTGGGTCATTGAATATGTTCAAGGTTGAATTAGGCAGTTTTTTGATTGACAAAGGAGTCATGGGTTATGGGGGAAAGTGGAGTTAAGGCCACTTCAGGTCAGCCATGATCTTATTGACTGGTGGAGCAGGCTCAAAGGGCTGAATGGCCTACTCCCACTCCTATTTTTTATGATTGTATTGTTTTTACACAGACCTTAATCCATTTAAAATAAACACAAGAGTGTTTATGAGCCTAGATAAAAACAATATAGCAAGCAGCTTAAGAAAAATTCAGCAATGCTGTGGTCTAGGAGTAGAGTCTTCCTAGGCCAGAGCGCGTGTTTCACAATTATGGCTCTTGTGTTATAACCTCTTGCTGACTCATGTTCCTGCCTGATGAGGCTCCACTCCACAGCCTCACTAAATTGGTCCTGTAGCATGATTCAGTGCCAGAACTCTTGTCCACCCCCACTAGGAGGACAATGTATAGTTCTGGTCACCTGTATTAACAGAAGAACATCCAGGCATTAGGAAACTGCCATGAGGCTTGACCAACATTGGACTGCGGGTTAACCCACATCATGTAGGCATAATGCACCTTGGCTGCTATGAAAAGAAAACTGGTGGGGTTTTAGATGGTGCTGTCATTCCATTAGTCCAGCCTTTTTGATGACAGGATGATGATGGAGCTGGAGGGCACCAGGACCCTGACCCACACTGGAATTTATGACTTCAGGTTTAAAGGGGTTAGGACCTGGCGAATCCAGATCCCGTCACAAAATCCAACCTACCCAAAACCCCATAACCCCTGGTAACATCCTCATCACACCTCAAATTATGCAGTGATCTAATTTGAAGTGAAGTGACTATAATGTACGTAAACAGCCATTTGATCCATGGCAAGATCCCACAAACAACGGTGAGCTGAATGATCAGCTATTCGGTGTTTTGGGGAGAATTGACCCAGGATACACTTCCCTTCTTCATAGTACCGTAGGATTTTTAAAATCCACTAGAACCAGGTCTCAAATTTAACCTTTCAAGCAAAGAATTAAAAATACAGCACTCGCCTTCAGTACTTCACTACGGCCACCTTAAATCCACGCTCAAGTCCTCAACTGCGGCTTGAGCTCACAGCCTTTTGGATTAACGGTACAAGAGTTATGTTAACCGAGCTAAATTTCATTTCCAATAATTGTGATAAAATTATTTCTTCTGGTATTATAATAATAAACAGAAACTGTTCTAGCATAGTTCTAGCCATGAAATAAACGTGACCTACTTTAGTAATCTTAGTGGGTTTTTCTATTTGTGTAAGAGGCATAATTCTGCTTTTTATTTTAAGTCTATATATTGAGCAGTGAAATGACAGCCTGCTGTAGGCCATTTATAGATTAAATCATAGGCTTGCTGGCTATTGTGGCCCATAATGATGTGACAGGGCCTATGATCTGTCTGGTTAGTGAAAGCTCCAGAAGTGCCCCGATACATCAAAAAATAAATCTGATTTCTCTGGCACTGCTTTAGCCAAAGGTAAATTGTTTCTAATCTTTGAGTAATAACAGCTGTGGTCTTTCCTATCCAGCTGTCGTGAGTCTAGTTTTCAGTTTGATCTGCGTCATAAAAGTGCAGCAGACAGCTCCAGATATGCTGCTGGAACATGGTTCCTGTGTCTAGCCTCACCAATGCAAGCTATTGTTTCCCCGCTCCACAGGCCTCCCGTAAGAGCTGCACTTCCCTGTGCAGCCACTAAGAGGCAGGCTCGGGCATCAGGATCTACAACTGCTGCCCACACCAAAGGCCTGTGTGCCCTGAGCCCTGGCAGCCTAAGCAACTCTGTTGTATTTGTGCTTACGGGTTGTACTTACTGATGAGGCTGGATTGCTTTTAATGTAGCTGCCCTGTTGGGGAGATAGGTCTTAAATCAGAATACAGGATCTGTCCATATTAAGAGTTTGAGATATGGGCAAATTAACTACATGTTTAAGTACAGAAGTTATACAAAACCTTTATAAACCACTGGTTTTCATTGTGCCCAATTCTGGAACCGCACTTTAAGGATGTCAAGGCCTTGAAGCCTGTGCAGAGGAGCCTGTCCAGGATGTTTCAGAAATGGGTGACTGATAGAGAGAGTAGGCAAGTTGGGATTGTTCTCCTTTAAGGAAGGAAGTTTAAGGAGAGATAAAATAGAGGCGTTCAAAATTATGAGGGATCTTAACAGAATGAAGAAACAACTGTTTTCACTGCAGGAGAGTCGGTAACCAGAGCAACAGATTTAAGATAATTGGCAAAAGAGCCAGAGGGGAGATCAGGATAAATTTCTTTGAGCAGCAAGTTATTATAACCTGGGATGCACAAGGGCAGTGGAAACAGTTTCAATAGTAACTTTCAAAAAGGAATTGGATAAATACTTGAGAAGAAAAACACTGTAGGGTTATGGGGAAAGAACAGAGATGTAATAGGACTAATTGGATAGCACTTAAAGAATGGACTGAATGGCCTCCTTCTGTACTGTAAGATTCTATCTTGATCCTGAAGCTTCGTAGACTCAAAGACATCACTGTCCTAAAGCATTCCTTAATTTTGGGACAGGAAGTGCACTTGCAGCAGGAGTGGGGCCCATGTCTCAGCTCCCGCACTTGCCTCTGCTATTGTACAGTGCTCCACCTGGTATTGCAAGCAGTAGCTCTCCAGCCCTCAAACAAAGTTCCAAGGAATAAAAACTAACAGTCTGGACCAGACTTTTGTGCACTAAATTGGGTGAACAGAGAGGTGTGCAACCAAAGAAAATGGCGGCAAGTGCCTGCATGTTGGTCTGCAATGGCTGTGCCTGACCCCTGCTTTCACAAGAGCCAAGAAGGGTAGAGGGAAAGTGAAGCCATCCGCATCATTAATTTGGCTGCATTTATGTAATAAAGGAGCTCATTAAGAGATCACTTTACAAGGTATTTTCACACAGTGCAGGCAGCCATTGGGAGCTATGTAAAGCTGAATCTCTCCAGCCTGTCAGGAACAGGGTTGGCAACTTTATAATACCAGGTAAAACTTCTTCAAAGTGGAAATTTTGATGAAAATCTATTGTACAGCATTTAAACTTTAATATGACTAACATTTCCCTCCCCTATCCCCGGGTCCAGTTTTCTGTCTGCCCTGGTCATTACGAAAATGCAGATTCTTTCACTTTAAAAAAAAAATCATTCTTACACGCACACAGCAACGGCTGCCAAATCAGGCAAAACATGACCCACTTCCCTGGTGTCACATTTCTAATCATGCCCCACATCCCAGCCCCCAGCCACTAGTTGGCTGGCAGACCCATTCCCCTCACTAATTAGGCTTGCGCTTAGGCAAAAACGCCAATCAGTCTCCGGTTCTCCTCTGGGGGAGGGGGTGGGGGGTTCACGGCCAGGAGACAAACCTGCCTCCTCCATGAAAATCCGACCTGTTCCACCTGAACAAGTACATTCCGGCCAGAGTGCTGCTCGGTGCCTGTCTGTTTCTTTACTGCCAGCATGTACTTTAATTCCATATAGAAATGCAACATTCTTCAGAGGTTTAATAACTTATGTTAACTGTCCACTTAGCTAACTCTAGCAATGCCACTCCATGCACTTCAGGTCTATGTTATTTTAATCTAAATGGTGTGTGTATAAAACCGCCCTGTGTTACAAGGTGATGTTGAAGGCTTATTTAATGCCATGAGAACGATTACATCAATCAAACACGATAATAAAATGACACGGAATACGTAGCAAATTTCATCAGATCCTGCATTAAATTTCACTGATCTATTTGTGCAGGTAATTTAACAGAGCAGCAGGGTCTAAGAGCAGCAGGGTCTAAGAGCAGCAGGGTCTAAGAGCAGCAGGGTCTAAGACGGAGCAGCAGGGTCTAAGAGCAGCAGGATCTAAGACAGAGCAGCAGGGTCTAAGACAGAGCAGCAGGGTCTAAGACCCCCAATGGCCGAGAGGGTAAATGCACCACTCCATGTGCCACTAAAGCCATAGACAATAAGGATGTGACCAGTTCAATTTCCACTAAGTGCTAAATTAGTTAAGCCAGTTTGATGTCAGTGCCCTGGGCAAAGAAGAAGAATCAGCCAGTATTCTGGCACTTGGTCATCGCCTTGTCCAGTGAGCAGAGCAAGTGTCAACTTCAGCAGCAACAGGATGGGGCTCAAGAGTGATACCATTTACAGTCAATTGGTCTGTCACCATTCAGAGTCAAGACTCACATATGAAGGATTTTTTTTACATTCACGGAATGTGGGCATCACTGGCCAGGCCAGTATTTGTTGTCCATCCCTAATTGCTCTTCAGAAGATGGGTGTTGAGCCACTTTCTGGAACCACTGCAGTCCGTGTGGTGCAGGTACACCCACAGTGCTCTTAGGGAGGGAGTTCCAGGGTTTTGACCCAGTGACAGTAGAGGAACAGCGACATATTTCCAAGGATGGTTTGGAGGGGAACTTCCAGGTGGTGGTGCTCCCATGCATCTGCTGCCCTTGTCATTCTAGATGGTAGTGGCTGCAGGTTTGGAAGGTGCTGTCAAAGGAGTCTCAGTGAGTTGCAGCAGTGCATCTTGTAGGTGGTACACACTGCTACCACTGTGTGTCGGTAGTGAAGGGAATGAATGATCATCTGGTTGAGATATCAGAGGGCTGCTGATATAAGAGCATACATACAAACATACAAATTAGGAGGAATCGGACATTTGGCCCCTTGAGCCTGCTCCACCATTCAATAAGTTCATAGCTGATTTGAATGTGGCCTTAACTGCACATTCTGCCCATCCCTGATAACATTTGACTCTCGTTAGTCAAGGCTCTATTTACCTCTGCCTTAAAGTTATTCAATGGCCCTGCTTCCACCACTCTCTGCGGAAGAGAGTTCCTAAAACTCTCAACTTTCAGAAAAAATTCTTCTTATCTCCATCTTAAATGGGAGACCCTTTATTTTTAAACCGTGTCCCCTGGTTCTAGTCTCCCCTTTCATCCTTTCAGCATCCACCCTGTCAAGTCCCCTCAGGATCTTATATGTTTCAGTAAGATTACCTCTTATTCTCCTAAATTCCAATGGATTCAGGTCTAGCCAGTCTAAAATTTCCTTGTATGATAACTCTAAAATCTCAGGAATCAGTCGAGTGAACCTGCTCTGAACTGCTTCAAATGCGTTTAAATCCTTTCTTAAATAAGGAGACCAAAAATGTACAACAGTACTCCAGATGTGGTCTCACCCTGTAACAAAACATCCCCACTTTTATATTCCATAAGACCATAAGACATAGGAGCAGAAATTAGGCCAATCGGCCCATCTAGTCTGCTCTGCCATTCAATCATGGCTGATAAGTTTCTCAAACCCATTCTCCCGTCTTCTCCCCGTAACCTTTGAACCCCTTACCAATCAAGAACCTATCTATCTCGGTCTTAAATACACTCAATGACCTGGCCTCCACAGCCTTCTGTGGCAATGAATCCCATAGATTCACCACTCTCTGGTTAAAGAAGTTTCTCCTCATCTCTGTTCTAAAAGGTCTTCCCTTTACTCTGAGGCTGTGCCCTCAGGTCCTGGTCTCTCCTACAAATGGAAACATCTTCCCCACGTCCACTCTATCCAGGTCTTTCAGTATTCTGTAAGTTTCAATCAGATCCCCCCTCATCCTTCTAAACTCCATCGAGTATAGATCCAGAGTCCTCAAACATTCCTCATATGTTAAGCCTTTCATTCCTGGGATTGTTCTCGTGGACCCTCTCCAGGGCCAGAACATCCTTCCTGAGATACGGGGCCCAAAATTGCTCACAATATTCTAAATGTGGTCTGACCAGAGCCTTATAAAGCCTCAGCAGCATATCCCTGCTTTTATATTCTAGTCCTCTCGAAATAAATGCCAACATTGCATTTGCCTTCCTAACTACTGACTCAACCTGCAAGTTAACCTTAAGAGAATCCTGGACTAGGACTCCCAAGTCCCTTTGCAATCCAGATTTCTGAATTCTTTCCCCATTTAGAAAATAGTCTATGCCTCTATTCTTCCTACCAAAGTGCATGATCTCACACTTCCCCATGTTGTATTCCATCTGCCACTTCTTTGCCCATTCTCCTAACATGTCCAAATCCTTCTGCAGCCTCCCTGCCTCAATACTACCTGTCCCTCCACCTATCTTTGTATCATCTGCAAACTTAGCCAGGATGTCCTCAGTTCCTTCATCTGGATCATTAATGTATTAAGTGAAAAGTTGTGGTCCCAACACTGACCCCTGCAGAACTCCACTAGTCACTGGCCGCCATCCTGAGAAGGACCCCCTTATCCCCACTCTCTGCCTCCTGCCAGACAGCCAATCTTCTATCCATGCTAGTACCTTGCCTCTAACACCATGGGCTCTTATCTTACTGAGCAGCCTCCTGTACGGCACCTTGTCAAGGGCCTTCTGGAAGTCCAAGTAGATTACGTCCATTGGCTCTCCTTTGTCTAACCTACTTACTACCTCCTCAAAGAATTCTAACAGATTTGTCAGGCATGACCTCCCCTTGATGAAACCATGCTGACTTTGCCCTATTTTACCATGCACTTCCAAGTATTCTGAAATCTTATCCTTAATAATGGACCCTAAAATCTTACCAACGACCGAGGTCAGGCTAATCGGCCTGTAATTTCCCGTCTTTTGCCTCACTCCCTTCTTAAACAGTGGGGTTACATTAGTGATTTTCCAGTCCTCTGGGACCCTCCCTGACTCCAGTGATTCCTGAAAGATCACCACTCACGCCTCCACTATCTCTTCAGCTATCTCCTTCAGAACTCTGGCATGTAATCCATCTGGTCCAGGTGATTTATCCACCTTCAGACCTTTCAGTTTTCCTAACACCTTCTCCTTGGTAATGGCCACCATACTCACCTCTGCCCACCACCCCCCCCCAACTCTCTTGAACTCCGGGGATGTCACTCGTGTCTTCGCCCGTGAAGACTGACGCAAAATACCTTTTCAGTTCCTCCGCCATTTCTTTGTTCCCCACTACTACTTCTCCAGCGTCATTTTCCAGTGGTCCAGTGTCCACTTTTGCCTCTCTCTTACCCTTTATATGTCTAAAAAAACTCTTGCAATCTTCTTTTATATTACTGGCTAGTTTACCCTCATATTTAATCTTCTCCCTCCTTATTTCTTTTTTAGTTGTCCTCTGTTGGTCTTTGTAGACTTCCCAATCCCCTGGTTTCCCACTGCTCTTCGCTGCATTGTATGCTTTCTCTTTAGCTTTTATGCTGTCCCCGACTTCCCTTGTCAGCCATGGTTGACTCGTCCTCCCTTTAGTATGCTTCTTCTTCCTAGGGATGAATTTTTGCTGTGTCTCCCAAATTACTCCCAGAAACTCCTGCCATTGCTGTTCCACTGTCTTTCCTGCTAGGCTCATCTCCCAGTCAATTCTGGCCAGCTCCTCCCTCATGCCTCTGTAGTTGCCTTTATTCAACTGTTACACCGTTACATCTGATTCCAGCTTTTTCCTCTCAAATTCCATTCCCCTCGCAATAATCAACAACATTCCATTTGCTTTCCTGATCACTTGCTGTACCTGTGCACTAACATTTTGTGATTTATGTATCAGGGCACCCAGATCCCTCTGTACCCCATAGTTTTGCAGACTCTCTCAATTTAAATAACTTGCTGCTTATCCTCAGAATGAGTCTGCACGTTCAGCAGGGGAGAAAATAGAAGAGAAAAAGAATTCAATCCTCAAAAGGTTCTTAAAATTTGGGAAGTTTTTCACTATTTGCTCTTTAAAGTGAAACCATAAACAGATTCCTTATATGTTTGTATGATTTCGCCATAGCAAACAGAAGAGATGTTCATCACCTACAAGGTGCATCAAAGCCATCAGGGTTAACTGTGCTATAACTTGATTTCATAATGTACTGAGCCCCTTTCCCAAACTGAGAGATTTGGCTTTGGGTTAGCTACATGCTACAAAATAAATGCATACTTCTTGACAGTAACTTGTTTTTTATTCATTCATGGGATGTGGGCATTGCTGGCATTTATTGCCCATCCCTAATTGGCCTTGTTCAGAGGGCATTTTTAAAGTCAACCACATTGCTGTGGGTCATGTGGGTCTCTGGCCTAAAGGTGAACCGGGTGGTTTTTACAGCAATAGAGAATGGCTTCAAGTCAGCAGCAGACTTTTAATTCCAGGTTTTCATTGAATTCAAATTTCGTCATCGGCCGTGGTGGGAACCAAACCCAGATCCCCAGAGCATTATCCTGGAATACTAGTCCAGTGACAATACCACTATGCCACCACCTCCCTGACCAACTGTACTCATTTTGGGTTGACAACTTCATGAAACCTAGAATAGGTTGATATTTGTATCTACTATACGTATCTGGTAGAAAGTAGATCAAGCAAACTTGACATAGCTTGAAAACAGAAAATGAATTGTTCTACTGAAAGGTTAATTCCATTATATTTAGATAATAGTGATAAAAGCTATAAGTCATTTAGTTATTTATTAGTTATCTGTTAGTTATTGCTCCCCTCCAGCTTCATGCCATTACTAGAATCTTTAAATATTAGGAAAGGGGGAGGTAGTTGGTTCGGGCTCTCCTATACCTGTTATTTGCATTTAAAGATCTCGGTGCCTCTTCCACACCTTTGATTTGCTGCCAGCTCTTTCCAGCAGTTAGTTCATGTTGCTGTTCTTTCTCCATTAGGCCCATAACTTATTCATTTCTTATTTAGAACTCTCCTCGATCCTCATTTTGACCTTTCCCTCATCTGCCCTTGTAGTCAGTATCATACATTCTCAAACTGCTTAATAGAGGGCCCCATCAAGTGCAAGTGGAACTATTTGCAGGCCTGATGCTGGTGTAAAAGTCAGTCAATTAACATTGTTTGAATTCTCAGAACAAATAAATCTGCCTGAAATTACCCAAAGTGACAGCATTTAATAAAATATTATGGCTAAAAATTAACAGGATGGGCACAGTGGGGAATTCTTGTCCAGCCAAATACCATCAGCAGTCAAGTTGTACAATGTTGTTTGTGCAAGGTTAAGGGCTAGATTCTGACAAACTCTTGGTATTGTGACAAGTTGACATTTCCAGGACTTGAGCACATAATCTAAAGCAACGCTTGAGTGCAGTACTGGAAGTTCATCTTATTGCTATTTGTAGGGCCCATTACTGTGCACAATTTACTGTGACTTACCCACATAACCACAGCCAATGTAATTCTATGAAAAGTGATTTGAAATTTTTCTCAGAGGAACAATAGGGCCCCAGAGGAATGCAAAAATGTTGCTTCTCCCAAGAGATTACATAGCTGGGGAGGTGGGTGAGGAGGTAGATGGAGAGATGTAATGTTTAGTTTTGATTCTTCAGCCTTCATGGTGCAAAGCAAGCTTGATGAATGGAATGGTCTTTTCCTGGCCATCAATTTTGGATGATACCATCCAAGAAAAAAAACACCTGCTTGATCAACACCCCATCCACTACCTTAAACATTCACTTCCCTTACTACTGGCACACAGTGTGCACTATCTACAAAATGCAACTCACCATAGCTCCTTCGACAACACCTTCCAAATCTGTGACTTCTATCCACATGGAACAAGGGCAGCAGATACATGGGAATGCCACCAACTGCAAGTTCCCCTCCAAGCCACACACCATCCTGACTTGGAACTGTATCACTGATTCTTCACTGTCACTGGGTCAAAAACCTAGAACTCCCTCCCTTTACAGCACTGTGGGTGTACATATACCACACGGACTGCAGCAGATCAAGGCGGCAGCTAATTACTAACTTCTCAAGAGTAATCAGGGATGGGCAATGCTCACATCCCAAGAGTTTATAATAAAATCTTTCTTGTATCAAGTGGATTGATATAAATTGTGGTGTTGTTCTATATTTGGACTTCAGTAAACCTTTGCCAAAGTTCCTCACTAAAGATGTTGAATAATTTCAAAGTAGTGGGAATTCAAGGTAAAACCTGGAAATGGATAATAAACTGACAGAAACTAAACAGTGAATAGTGTTGGGGTAATGAAGGAGGGAAGTAGAGAGTGGAATGTCTCAGGGAAAGGGCATCCAGGGATGAGACATTGGAGGCTGAAACTTCGGTTCTGGATCTGGTTGCATAGCATCATGTGGAACTCCAGGCTTTTCTTTTTTGGATGGATTAGGGGGGTCAATGGCCTCCCTCAACTGCATTCGTACTGTACATTTGCAAACAACCTGCCATTATTTTATCAGAATGAGTCTTACTCATAAATATTGATCATTGATGCCATAATCTGAAATAAAAACAGAAAGTGCTGGCAAAACTCAGCAGGTCTGGTGGCATCAGTGGAGAGAGAAACAGGGTTAATGTTTCGAGTCTAATATGACCCTGCTTCGGAACTGGAGAGAGAACGGAAGAGTTACGAAGAAGAGTCAGATGGACTCGAAATGTTAACTCTGCTTTTCTCTCCACAGATGCCAGCAGACCATCAGTTTCTGTTTTATTTCAAGTTTCCATCATCCACAATATTTCAATGCTATAATCTTTTTCTGGTATTTTGTTATATTTTAAATCCTCATATGCCTTTATATTTGCATATAGATATTATTGATACTAATTAATCACTGTTATTTACTATCAAAATATATTCTTCCGTGTTGAGTTCATATCATGTGCTTCCCCAGACTGAACTGACTTGCCTGGAGCAGTGAAATCGTATAACGCTACAGTGCATGTATTTACATAGGTCACGTATGGTGCACTAGATGCTGGCCTTGTCTGCATCCAGATGATCTGACCTGCTACTGCAGGCTCCCTGCAAGTTAATTTTATAGGGTGGGAGGTAACTTGGGTGTGCTGCTGGTCTTTGGCCTTTTTGTTTAATAATACTGCGCCCAGCATCATGTTACCAGCCTGACAAAATCCCCTCACCCCAATCAATGTTATTATTTTACAACAATTTTCATAACTTTATACAAACTTCCTTAGCAATTAATATCAAGCAATATAGAAATTCAAAAATCAGTCTAAGGCAGACAATCCAACCAAAGCTGAAGTAGGTGAAGCTTGCTAAACTCTAAACTGCTGCATATATTGCTGTTTTAAACCTTAATAAACGTATTGCTTTTTCATTCAATCTTGAATTACAAGGATGGATCAAACAGTTTAAAATAACATCATTAGACTGTCTCAGTTGGTCCCAAGCAAATAACCCTGGGTTTATTTATATTAATTAGCTATAAACTGCCTTTCAAAAACAAACATTGGTTCATGAGTATTGTCTTTGGCATTTGTGCTTTAATTGGTTCCTTTATATTAACGCTTCAGGCCTTGTTTAAAAAAAACTTCGAGTTGCTAGTGTTTTTTTTTATTGTACTGCTCCTGTCTTCATTAAACCCTGCAAAAAAATTCAGTTACAGCTTCCTTTACTTCTATTCTCATTCCCTCGAGGACTACTGGATGCATTCCAAGCCGTTCCTGGTGTCTTATGAATATTTCAATTCTCCAATCTTTATAACATGTCATTACTAATCTCCATTTTCTCCAAGAACTCTGAGGCACCTGCTGCTCCTCCAATGACCCAATTGGCAAATCAGAATTTCCTCCTTTCTTCCAAACCACTCTCCTCTCCGGATGGCAATGATTGTTAGTGGAGTGGGGGAGCAGCTTGTAGTGCTTCAGCATCTGACCCTAGTGGCCACTTTCAATGTCAGCCTAGACGGTAGATCTTTCTCAAGGTTGACTTTTCAGCAGGGAGAACAGTGCACAGTGGAATGAGTGTCCAGCTATACTCCTGATGGCCAGAACTTCCTTTATTGGCATATTTAGAAACTCACTAAGAGTTCCCAGCTGAAATCTGCTGACCAGTGGGGACTTTCTCATGGGTTGAAAAGCAAGGAGAGGAAATTCCAGTACTCCTTAAGGAGCTAGTTAAAAACAAACATCAGGGAAATTGTCGAATGTGGCAAACAGGTCTGGATAGCAACAAGAAGTGGCTGACAACAGAAAAGTGTGCCTCGGGGTAAAATGGTGGAGCAACCCAAGTCCCTCTATTGATGGATGGTAAAGTGGAAATCCTGCTGCCAGAGCTTGGTGTGGATGCTTGCTCTATCTGACATTGCAGGGCACCTTTCCCAACATCGTACAGCACTTGTGCCTGGAAGGGTGGTCAAAGTCAAAGCTACATACAGTCCCTGGGGAACCTGGGAACAGATGTGGAGGAAGACATTAGAACTTAGGGATGCTTACAAAGTATAACCTGTTTCTGGGCAGGGAGGTATACCACTGCTCCAGGATTCAGGCGTCTGCAACAATGAAAGATTTGATTTTCAATTGGCACTCTGGTCGAGTTCAAATGGTTGGCCTTTGATCAATTAGGCCTAGTTTGTGGGTTGTTTACAATTCTTTATAACATTGGATGCGTAGCCTTGGTTTCCATGAAACCATCTTTCCAATCTGTCTTCCTTTTCAAAGGAGTCTGGCATTGGTAATTGGCACTAACTGAAAGCATTGTGACTGCCATCTGGGAAGGAGCTATTGCCTTACATGCTGTAGTGTTTCCCATCACGGAATCACTGCACATTGCTCTTATGTTTGCATGGGCTTGGTTTTACATTCAGTGACTACATAAATGCCATCAGTGGCTCCTTAGCTTTTGGAGAATCAAACTGTTCAGTAAAATATGTACCATGCTACCTTTGATAGTCAATAGGAAAAGAGCAATTGCCAAGGCCTGAGTTTGGTGAACAAAGTATCAGCCGCTCTGTAACCAGAAAATTAGCCTAGATTGTAAATTATCCCTGTGCCAGGCTGGATAGAGGTGGAGGCACAGCAGTGGAAGGGACAGTGAATCTGACTGATTGTACATGTATGGCTTGCACTTATCTGCGACTGCCTCCATCCAGACCTAGAGTTTGTGGAAGCAGTTGATCTCAGCTATTTCTAAATTGTACACCAGGTCTTGATGATAAGGCTTAATGGCATAATATTGCATATGGACGGGCAGGCTTTGGCATCAGCTAATCAACAATGCATCATCTACTTTCATCTTGCGCTACCAACTATTGCAACTGGGGTGTGTTAAACAGTCATCCCAGCACCAATTTTAAGCTAATTTTCAAAAACATTCACTACATTCCCTAGCTTACAGTATGGTGCAATGTTGCACCCCAAGGTAGGGCTCTGGAAGCAACTTTACAGACAGCTCTTTCTTTAAGGAAACTCCTATCCTGCCTGCTGAACTCTCCCAAACCCTTTTTATACAGGTGGTCTGTCAGTGCTTTGGGGGATAATGATTCAGCTGATCCAGTAATATAAACATTTCCTCTATCTTCTGTAAACCCTCTGCCCTACGAGCTTATGTCTCGCTACAGCTTGTGAACATTCAGGATTAATAAAGGCAGTGATTTTCATTTAAAAAACAGGATGTCCTGTTTTTTGACTTAAAGGACCCCAGGTGGGTGAGTACAAAATGCTGGCAATATAAACAGATTTGCATGAAGGATGATACAAGCAAAAGTCAGCTTACATTTCTCGGGCCACATATCCTGTTTGAGCTGTTGGGACCATTGTTGCTGTACTGAAATCCGACCCCACTAAGCATTGATAATTGCTTAATTCTGCTTTTCGTATTACAGGAAGGATATGGAGGGACTGTGAGAGGGCACAAAAAATGTATAAAGATGATACCAGAACCAAATTGTTACAACAATAAGGAAAGATGGAACAGGCTGGGTCTCTTTATTCCAACCACCCTCCTCTCCCACCCACCCCACCACCACCTTACCCCCACCCTCCCCCCATGGATCCCCCCAGCAAGGGACAGAGGTAACCTGACAGGTCTGTGAAAGTATGAAGGAGCTTGACAGGGTAGATGGAGAGGAGTTGTTCCACTTGTGGGGGTGTCCAAAACTAGGAGGCATAAATCAGTGGATCAGAATGTTCCGTTTCTGTGCTGGAGACTATATAACTGTCATCACATGAAAATCTTGTGTGATCATTGTATATTGTTTTCCTTTATTTTCACAGGGGGAACAGAATCGTTTAACTCCAAAAGCTTGGCCTTGCAAGCTCAGAAGAAGATTCTCAGCAAAATGGCCACCAAGGCAGTGGCCAACATGCTCATTGATGACACAAGTAGTGACATCCTGGACGAGCTGTACAAAGTAACCAGAGATTACACAAATGACAAGAAAGAAGCCCACAAAGTCTTGAAGGATTTGATCAAGATTGCTTTAAAAATTGGGATCCTCTACAGGAATAACCAGTTTAACCAGGACGAAGTGGAGACTGTGGATAAGTTCAAGAAGAAATTAAATCAGGCGGCCATGACGGCAGTCAGTTTCTATGAGGTTGAGTTTACGTTTGACAGAAACGTTCTGGCGGAGCTGCTGAACGAATGTAAAGATTTGCTGCACGAACTGATTGAGCGTCACCTCACTCCCAAATCCCACGGACGCATCGATCACGTCTTCAGACTCTTTGCAGACGTGGAGTTTCTGTCTGATCTGTACAACCCTGAGGGAGTTTACAAAGAGTACCTGCAGAAAATCTGTGAGGGTGTCAACAAACTGCTGGATGAAGGGATCCTCTGAACTTTATGGCTCCAAAAAAATTACAAGTAAACATTTAACTCCCTGCTGATCTTCAAGGAACAGTCTTACCATCGTTGAAGGGTTTGATGGTCTATTCCTATTGTTTGTACTGAGTGCTGCAGAGAATCCTTTTCTCCAAATGTTATACTGTAGGTGTATGCATTTAAAAACAAACCAGTTTGTGAATCAATTTTGTTGCTTTGGAGGAGGAGTAAATTATCTGCTGTGACCATGCATGAAGAGCTTTTTGTAAAAACTTAAATTACAATCACAAATTAAGGGATGACTATAATACTGCCTATTTCAGAAGTTAAAGTATTTTCCAGCACCTCAATCCAAGTAACAATTCTACTATAGTTGGAAAATGTATTATAGAAATTCAGAAGATTGAGCTAAACCCATAAAATTTTGCTCTAACACTACTGAAAATGTAAGAATTTAGGCCAAACTTTAGGGTTTTTTTTAAAAAAAGAGAATCAAAATAACTTACAGCTTAGAAGGCCATTCAGCCCATTATACCTGTGCCAGTTCTCTGAAACAGCCATCCTCATTGTGCCATTTCTCCTGCAGTTTTCCTTCTCAGATTTTTATGCTCAGATATTTATCCAGTTGCCTTTTAAAAGCTGTAATTAGAGTGTGCTTCTGCCACTTCCTGCTAAATGCCCTATAATCCTCCACTTAAAAAAAAATCACCAATGAACAAGCTGAAAGAGAAATAGACTATTTTCTAACACAAAGTCCGATGATGCATGGCTCAAAACCCAGAGTAACAGTAATAATGCCACTCATCACAAATGTGAAGAATTTCATAGGAATTGTCACCTGTCAAGTAAACAGGAGCAGCACCATCGCCTGTTTAACTAATTTTTTCTTCATTTAAGCTAAAATATGATCTCCAGAGCTGGTGAAGTACAGCCACTTTTCTACAGAGTGCGGATGGCAGAGGGAGCCCTAGTCTGTCAGTCGGTGCCCTTCATTATGGAAACAAGCCTGGCTCCCTTTCCCCGCAACACCCCCCCCCCCACAACCCCCACCACCTCCCCCCCACCCCGCACCCCCCACCCCACCCCCCCCAACCCCCCCCCCGCACCCCCCACCCCACCACCCTCACCCCCCACCCCACCACCCTCACCCCCCACCCCACCCACCCCAACTCCCCCCCCGCACCCCCCACCCCAACCCCCCCCCACCCCAACCCCACCCCACCCCCCACCCCACCCCCCCCAACCCCCACCCCGCACCCCCCACCCCACCCCCCCCAACCCCCACCCCAACCCCAACCCCCCCCCAACCCACCCCACCACCCTCACCCCCCCCCGCACCCCCCACCCCACCCCCCCAACCCCCACCCCACCCCCCCCACCCCCCCTGCACCCCCCCCACCCCACCCCCCCCGCACCCCCCACCCCGCACCCCCCACCCCCACCCCCACCCAAACCCCCACCCAACACCCCCCCCCACAACCCCCACCAACTCCCCCCCACCCCACCCCACCCCCCCCAACCCCCACCCAACACCCCCCCCCACAACCCCTACCACCTCCCCCCCACCCAACACCCCCCCCCCCACAACCCCTACCACCTCCCTCCCACCCAACACCCCCCACCCCCCCCAACCCCCACCCCACCACCCTCACCCCCCCCCGCACCCCCCACCCCACCCCCCCCAACCCCCACCCCACCCCCCTCACCCCCCCCGCACCCCCCACCCCACCCCCCCCGCACCCCCCCACCCCACCCCCCACCACCCTCACCCCCCCCGCACCCCCCCACCCCACCCCCCACCACCCTCACCCCCCCCGCACTCCCCACCCCACCCCACCCCCCCAACCCCCACCCAACACCCACCCCCCCCACCACCCGCACCCCCCACCCCCCCCGCACCCCCCCCCACCCCCCCCGCACCCCCCCCACCCCACACCCCCCACCCCACCCCCCAACCCCCAACACCCCCCAACCCCCAACACCCCCCAACCCCCACCCCCCACCCCACCCCAACCCCCCCCCACCCCGCACCCCCCCCACAACCCCCACCACCCCTCCCCACCCCCCCCCCACCACCCCCCCCCGCACCCCCCACCCCAACCCCCCCCCCCACCACCCCCCCCCGCACCCCCCACCCCAACCCCCCCCCACCACCCCCCCCCGCACCCCCCACCCCCCCAACCCCCACCCCCCCCCCGCACCCCCCACCCCACCACCCTCACCCCCCCCCGCACCCCCCACCCCCCCCAACCCCCCCCCCCCCCCCCCCCCCACTCAGCATTTTAGACACAAAAAACATAGGCTCAGGATTCTGCTTTCAGAGTAATAAGTCAGGTTTCAGTAACTCAAAAGGCAAGGGTGCCTTGCTTTGCATGTTTGTTCTCTGTGGAAAACCACATCCTAAATCCAAGAGTAAAAGTCATTGAGATAAGCACAGAGTATCGGTCTCTTGGAACTGAGTGCAAGTTTTGTGTAGAATACAAAACCACCTTAAAATAAAAGCGCAACGGCAGGTAAAAATAAAGAAACAGGTGCACTCACCCTCACCTAAACCAACCCTTTGATAATACTGTCATCAGAATGTAGGTTATCAAAAGTGGGGTAATTAGATTAGGTAAACAGGAGTGGGATTGTTTTCCTGCTTTTAGTATTCAAGGTTTTCCTTTTTGCTAGAAGCACTTAGAGATTCCAGTGAAATGTCAGTAAGTTCCTGAATAGTTTAAAAATGAAACCAATATTAAGAACCTGGGAAACTGTCAATTTAACTGAGGGTCTTTAGTCATGTAATAATATGATCTGTAACTTTATCTTAGTTTTCAAGTATTGAAATTGTAAATGAAATTTTAAAGATAACCGTGCTTCACATGTTTAGTCTTTTGTTCTCTATCTACTCTGCATTTGAATTATTCTTAAATGCTTTGGCATATATCCAATAAGCCTGTTTCCTAGGTTGCTGAAATCTCTGCTGAATCAAGTACAGTACAGGACAACAAGGTGCAGTGAGTCTGTAGGTTTAGTTACTGGGTTCTTATGCAGGTATTCTCATGCTGGTGTCGTTTAACCACATTTATGAGGAAGTGCTGAATCTATATAATTATAATTTTCAAGTCTTGCTTTACCAATAATATAACTGAAACATTGAAGCCAATAGTACTTGTAAAGAGGCTGAGGGCTATTTATACCTCACCTTGCACCAACTAGTGACCTTCACCAAACCTGCTGCTCCATGTTTCTCCAGCACATGTTCTAGGGCATTGCTGGAGTCAGAATTAAAAGCACGAAAGGAGGAAAGCTTGGAATGGTGATCGCTATAAATGTTTGAGTAAGGCAGTCAGTGGGGTCCAGGGGGAAAAAAAAATCGCAGAGGTAGGCATGGTAGTTTCTGTGTTTGCTTCCACATCCAGAACTCAGTAGCATCTGGCCAATGCTGCCTCTTCAGAGAGATTTTCAGTTGCAAGATGCAAACATAAAGCTCACACCAAAAAACAACCATGGATGTAAACACTGAGCTGCATCTATCACAAGGAACGTTACCATATTCTTTTCTAATGAACCAAGTGATATACAAACCCCACTTAAAGCACACAGCTTTGATATCAGTGTCAACCCTCATTCCTTTTAGTTTTTTTTAAAACAAATGTATCAATCCTTTTCCATTGTATGAAACATTTGCATAAATTGATTTATTGCTGACCTCACTGGCAACCTAATATAAACTTGAGAGAAGAAAAAAAAGCAATTACACACAAGGAACAAGGTGGTACAGTATCTTAAACACTGGCTCTTTGCCTTTAGGTTCCAAGTTGAAATCCACCACAGCCCTGATGCAATGAAAGGCCCCTTTGTCTGTTAACTGTGAGGGTCCTATGTGAAATGAATATGAGCATTTTCAACCCAGCTCCTAGTGGGTACAGATCCACTGTACTGAATGACATTGATTGACAATCACTCAAGAGACCACAGGACTGCTGGTCTGGAAAATGGGAGAAATGTCCTATTGATCTAGCAGGGAATGCAGATTCATGGCCTGGCTGAAGAAGCTTACCATTTGCGTGTTTCTATACTTTACCCAGGAATGCTTGAACGTGCTGACATAGGAAAGCAAGCCTCCCAGCACTAACATCACTCAACTTGCTAATAATCTGTGATAAAAGTATCACACAGTTGCAGCAATGTTCAGTTAGCTAATAAACTTCAAATTTCTTGACTGGCATACCCCATTCAGTAAAGGCAATTCAGCTCGTCATGACAAAATGAAATCAAGTCAAAGGGTATTTTTATAAAGCAAGCTTTTTATCATTACTTTATATTTACAAAATACATCCTTCACTTTCAAGTGTAGATTTAACTGAGTTATAAATTGATAAATGTAATATACTGTAAGAGTTATTACATCCAAAGCTACCAGCCCATTCCCACTGTATGCTGGCAGGCACAATTTAGCAGTAATTCAGTTATTAGTTTCAGCAACTTTTCAAAACACAAGAACCTATCACTTCTGATGCATGCATTTGCTAAGGATCTTTCTTTCATGCGAGTCAAATGGATCGGATTTTTTAGATTATTTTGCGCTTTATGCTTTGTCCTCGTCAAGATGAGGTATGACAGTGTTGAATGATGCAACATTCTTCAACTGCAGCCTCAGTGATAGAATCTGTCATTCACAAGTCAGGTAAAAGATAAACAGCACTGCCTAACAAATCCAGCCTCAGAGATCCTGTGTAGTATCAATGTGCCTTTTACACCTCTTCAACTGCCTATTTATAATAGCTACCACATTAGTGCTGACTGTGCTAAATCTTAGGGTGTGTGCATGCTCTAGTCTCATGCACTAGGAATTGGATTGGGATCCACTAAACTGATTGTAAACTATTATGAAACCCTTTACGAAATAAAAACAGAAGATGCTGTAAATACTTAGCAGGTCAGGAAGTGACTGTGGAGAGAGAAACAGAGTTAACGTTTCAGGTCAATGACCTTTCACCAGAATGAAAATCTTTGACAAAAGTAAAATACTACAGATGCTGGAGATCAGAAGCAAGAACAGAAAATGCTGGAAATGCTCAACAGATTTGGCAGTGGCTGTGCAGGGAAACAGGTTGATGATCTTTCAACAGAAAAACTTTGATCTTGCCTGACTGAATTCTGTTCAAAACCAGGTTCCAGAGGTGTGGGTTAACAAACTTTCCCACTCTATTTATTTCCCAGGAATTAGCAGTGGGTTACGGCGATACATTTGGAAAAATTGATGTCATGTCCTTTAATTTCCCATCTGCACAATGTCACAGACAAGCCAAATGGAGTGAGATAACTGCTACAAAAAGAAGTGAACACATTAGCCATAAATTTGACAGTAACGGCTACTTTATCCATAGGCTATTTTTGGAGCAACATCAATGGCCTACTTCTCCCCCTATTTCTTAGGTTATGTGTGAAGCGTCGAGGTCCATCACAATGCAGGATGCCACCACAGCTAAGAAGTGTAAGAGGGAAGATAGAAACATAGAAACTAGGAGGAGTAGCCATTTGGCCCTTTGAGCCTGCTCTGCCATTCAACATGATTCTGGTTAATCTTCTATCTCAACGCCATATTCCCGCTTTCTCTCCATACCGCTTGATGCCACTAATATCCATAAATGTATCAATTTTTTTCTTGAATATACTCAGTGAGCCGACCTCCACAGCCTTCTATGGTAGAGCATTCCACAGGTTGACCACCCTCAGTGAAGAAATGTTTCCTTACCTCAGTCCTAAATGGCCTGCCCTGTATCCTGAGACTGTGGCCCCTGGTTCTAGACTCCCCAACCAGGAGAAACATCCTCCCTGCATCCAGTCTGTCTAACCCTGTTAGAATGTTATATGTTTCAATCAGATCCCCTCTCATTCTTCTAAACTTGAGTGAATACAGGCCCAGTCAAACCAATCTCTCCTCATATGACAGTCCTGCTGTTCCCGGTATCAGCCTGGTAAACCTTCGCTGCACTCCCTCAATGGCAAGTATATCCTTTCTTAGGTAGGGAGACCAAAACTGCACATAATACCCCAGGTGTGGTCTCACCAAGGCCCTGTATAACTGCAGTAAGACATCCCTACTTCTGAACTCAAATCCTCTTGCAATGAAGGCCAACATACCATTTCCCTTCCTAATTGCTGGCTGCACCTGCCTATTTACTTTCGTTCACTGGTGTACAAAGACACCCAGATCCCTTTGTACATCCATATTTCCCAATATATCACCATTTAAATTATACTCCGCCTTTCTGTTTTTCACACCAAAGTGTGTAACTTTACATTTATCCATATTATACAGCATCTGCCATGTGTTTGCCCACACACACTTGTCTAAAGCATCCTGAACCCTCCTTGCATCCTCCTCACAACCCTACCCAGTTTTATGTCATCAGAAAGCTTGGAAATATTGTATTTAGTTCCCTCATCCAAGTCATTTATATGTATCATTAATAACTGGGGCCCAAGCACTGATCCCTGTGGTACACAACTAGTTACCTCTTGCCACCTGAAAAAAGACCCATTTATTCCCACTCTGTTTCCGGTCTGTTAATCAATTCTCAATCCGTGCCAGTATATTACCCGCATTTCCACGCGCTTTAATTTTGCCCACTAGCCTCTTATGTGGGACCTTATCAAGGACCTTCTTGAAATCCAGATACACCACATCCACTGGTTCTCCCTTATCTATTCTACTAGTTACATCCTCAAAAAACTCCAGTAGATTAGTTAAGCATGATTTCCCTGTCATAAGCCCATGCTGATTTTGTCTAATCCCATTAATGCTTTCCAAGTGTTCTGTTACCACATCTTTTATAATAGACTCTAGCACTTTCCCCACTACTGATATTAGGCTAGCTGGTCTATAATTCTGTTTTTTCTCTCCCTCCTTTTTTAAAAAGTGTTGTTACATCTGCCACCCTCCAATCTGTAGGAACTGCTCCAGAGTCTATAGAATTTTGGAAGATGGCCACCAATGCATCCAATATTTCCAGGGCCACTTCCTTTAGCATTCTGGGATGTAGATTATCAGGCATTGGGGATTCTTCAGCCTTTAACCCCATTAATTTCTCTAGCACCATTTTTTTTTTTACTAATACTGATTTTCATCAATTCCTCCCTCTCATTGGACCTTTGGTTCCCTAACATTCCTGGGAAATTATTTGTGTCCTCTTTTGTGAAGACAGAACCAAAATGTATGTTCAATTCTTCTGCCATTTCTGTGTTCCCCATTATAATTTCCCCCATTTCTGACTGTAAGGAACCTACATTTGTCTTCGCTAATCTTTTTATCACATATTTATAGAAACTTTTACAGTCAGTTTTTATGTTCCTTGCAAGTTTACTCTCATATTCCATTTTCCCCGTCTTAATCAATCTTTTTGTTCACTTTTGCTGAATTCTGAACTGTTCCCAATCCTCAGGCTTGCTGCTTTTTCAGGCAATTTTATATGTCTCCTCTTTGGATCTAATGCTATCCCTAATTTCTTTTGTAAGCCATGGTTGAGCCACCTTTCCTGTTTTATTTTTGCGGCAGACAGGAATGATTAATTGTTGTAATTCATGCATATGTTCCTTAAATATTAGCCATTACTTATCCACTGTCAACGCTTTTAATAAGGTTCCTCAATCCATCATTGCCAACTCGCGCCTCATACCCTTGTAGTTCCCTTTATTTAGATTCAGGACCCTAGTTTTGGATTCAACTTCTTCACTCTCCACCTTAATCAACAATTCTATCATTTTATGGTCGCTCTTCCCCAAGGGACCCTCCCACAAGATTGTTAATTAATCCTTTCCCACTGCACAATACCCAGTCTAGGATAGCCTGCTCACTAGTTGGCTCCTCAATGTATTGGTCTAAAAAACCATCACGTACACACTCCAGGTAATCCTCCTCCACATTATTACTGCTAGTTTGGATTGTCCACTCTTATACGTAGATTAAAGTCACCCACGATTACATTGCATCCATATTTAATGCATCGCTAATTTCCTGCTTAATACCTTCCCTTACATCTCCAGCACTGTTTGGGGGCCCATAGACAACACCCACCCTTTTCTGCCCCTCAGTGTTTCTTATCTCCACCCAAACAGATTCCACATCATGATTTGCTGAGCCAATATCCTTCCCCACTGTTGCATTGATTTCCTCCTTTACTAACAATGCTACCTCACTCCTTTCCCTATTTGTCTGTCCTTCCTAAATATTGAATACCCCTGGATGTTCAGTTCCCATCCTTGGTCACCCTGCAGCCATGTCTCCGCAACTGTATCATAACTGTTTATATCTATTTGCACTGTTAATTCATCTACCTTATTGTGAATATTCTGTGCATTAAGGTACAATGCCTTTAGACTTGTCTTTTTAACCTAGTTAGTCATCTTAGCTTTATTGTGCACTATGACACCATTTGTTTTTCGCCCTTTTTTTTCTGCTTTCCACTTTTGCTTCTTACTTTTCTATCTTTTGTTTCTATCCTCCTCTGTCTCCTTGCTCAGGTTCCCATCCTGAGGTCAATCGAAGTGTTAGTTGGGTGATATAAAGCTTGGGTGTTAAAGACCTAAAGTAGGAAAAAAAAAGAGAAACTGGAGGTGGGGAGAAAAGAAAAGATAGTTACATAGAATTAATTATAAAGCAGCAAACTAACAGTATTCAGGTAATGGTCTTGGCAATGGTCTTCATAGGTTTACTGACATCTGAAGCGCGTGGCAAGACTACTGTCTTGTAATCACCAATGATATTCAATAATCCTTTTATGCTGGGTACGTTGGACTGAATCTTCCGTGAAGTGGCAGTGAGTCAGATGGCCACTCCATTCCATTTTACTTACCTTAGTCTGAAGCTGCACATTTCTCGCCTGGACTTCTGATCTGGGCTTGGGGGAAAATGTGCAGTGCAGCTGTTCCTGGAGACCTTCAATGTCATGTAGGATCATCAAGGGGGGGTAGTCTGGTGCTCAGATCAAAGGATAGTTGGGTGGTCTGAGCAAGGAGTAGTCAGAGTTGGGGAGGGGAGCAGTCAGGTGGTCAGGAGGGGGTGGTAGTTGGGTCGTGATTGGAGTGGGGATCAGTAATTTAGTTGAAAAGTTGAAAATTTCTGGGCAATTCTCCTGCAGTCCTCACCAAGAGACTTGAGAGGAGTCTTGCAGCACATCTTTTACCACCTCCAAGGTACGACCTTCCGAGGAATGGAAGATCTGGGCCATTATTTTCACAATCACAGAATTGTTACTGCACAGGAGGCTGCCATTCGACCCATCCTGTCTGCAGCAGCTCTCCAATTGAGCATCATGACTTACTGCCATTTTCCTGCTTTTTCCCTATACCCTTGCACATTATTTCTATTCAAATAATCATCCAATGCCCTTTTGAATGTCTCAATTGAACTTGCCTCCACCACACTTCCAGGCCGTGCATTCCAGACTCGAACTACTCGCTGAGTGAAAAAGTTTTTTCTCACAACACATTTTCTTGCAAATCATTTCTGAGGAACTTGGAGTGATAGCCACAGTCATTTCCACGCCACGCACTGGTGACATTGGAGGACCCTGGACCCTAATGTTCACATTGACACTTTGTAAAAGTAGGACCCAGAATTAAAATAATAGAAGGTAACCAGGAGTTATTTAAAAGCTGTCATCTTAACTTGGGGCTTGCATGATGGTTTGGTTTATAGTCCATCCATCCAACCACTCCCAGGCATTCACTATTACCTGTATAAAAGAGCTTTAGTCAAATGTAGCTGTATAAAAATAGCTTATGGAATTTAACAAACATTCCAATGAAAATATTCCCTTCAACTTCTTCCTTCCTCTCCTGAAGCTTGGGGTGAGTTTATGGTTTAACAAATGTTGGCATCTCTCCAATACCTGCCCCAAGTGCTGGTTCTTCACATCAGCTTGGACGTTGAATACCAATGGGCTATTTGATCCTCTCTTCATTCAACATCCATTCATATGCACTCTGTTCCATGAGGAGGAGGAACTCCAGGCTAGTTTCACTTCTATAGCATCCCCAACCCATCCTGGCTGACATCAGCCAATTCACAGCTCAAGAATCAAGTTTGAGGTCACTCAATTTTGTGCACCTTTGTGGCATAAAACACTGGAGGTCTAAAGTCTAAATTATTAACCTATTTCAAAACTTCAGTTTTCCATTCAAATGCCTAGATTAGATAGTATGTCAAATACATTAATTTTGCATTAACTTGATTACAAAGCATCCATCCTGCTGGATATTTCGATCCTTTAAAGCTAATGTTGCACCATTTTAACATTACAACACAGACATTAATTCCCAGCAAGCTGAAAATGGGATGTTTTGAAAAAGACAAAAAAACTGCGGATGCTGGAAATCCAAAACAAAAACAGAATTACCTGGAAAAACTCAGCAGGTCTGGCAGCATCGGCGGAGAAGAAAAGAGTTGACGTTTCGAGTCCTCATGACCCTTCGACAGAACTTGCGAGTTCTGTCGAAGGGTCATGAGGACTCGAAACGTCAACTCTTTTCTTCTCCGCCGATGCTGCCAGACCTGCTGAGTTTTTCCAGGTAATTCTGTTTTTGTTTTGAAAAAGGTTTGACCCAAGACATAAGGTTGTTGGACGTTACCAAATAATCTAAGCTGCCATTTCAGCACAGCATTAAGCATACCAGGGAATAAGAGATATATTATGCAGTTACATTAATTTGGTTTGTATTCCTTTGAGTTTGGAAGGTTGAGAGCGATCTAATTGAGGTTTTTAACATAGTTACGGGATTAGACAGTGCAGAAACAGAGAAACTATTCCCTCTGATAGGGAAACCCAGAACAAGGGGACACAATCTTAAAATTAGAGTTGGCCATTTAGGAATGAAATCAGGAGGCACTTTTTCAGGTGGTAGTGGCAACCTGGAACTCTCACTTAAAAGGTTGTAGATGCTGGGTCAAATGAAATTTAAGACTGAGACTGGATAAGGGTATAAGGATGTAGAGCAAAGGTATAACTAAATGGAATTAAAGTATAGATCAGCTGTAACAAAAACAGAATTACCTGGAAAAACTCAGCAGGTCTGGCAGCATCGGCGGAGAAGAAAAGAGTTGACGTTTCGAGTCCTCATGACCCTTCGACAGAACTTGAGTTCGAGTCCAAGAAAGAGTTGAAATATAAGCTGGTTTAAGATGTGTGTGTGGGGGGCGGAGAGATAGAGAGAGAGAGAGGTGGGGGGGGGGGGGGGGGGTGGTGTGTGGTTGTAGGGACAAACAAGCAGTGATAGAAGCAGATCATCAAAAGATGTCAACGACAATAGTACAATAGAACACATAGGTGTTAAAGTTAAAGTTGGTGATATTATCTAAACGAATGTGCTAAACGAATTTAGATAACTTTAACACCTATGTGTTCTATTGTACTATTGTCGTTGACATCTTTTGATGATCTGCTTCTATCACTGCTTGTTTGTCCCTACAACCACACCACCCCCCCCACAACCTCTCTCTCTCTATCTCTCCGCCCCCCCACACACACACCTTAAACCAGCTTATATTTCAACTCTTCCTTGGACTCGAACTCAAGTTCTGTCGAAGGGTCATGAGGACTCGAAACGTCAACTCTTTTCTTCTCCGTCGATGCTGCCAGACCTGCTGAGTTTTTCCAGGTAATTCTGTTTTTGTTTTGGATTTCCAGCATCCGCAGTTTTTTTGTTTTTATAGATCAGCTGTGTTCTATTAGAATGGCAGAGCAGGCATTAGGGCAGGCTGAATGGCCTATTCCCATTCCTATGTTGCATCGTTGGATGCGCTGTTTTATAGACGTTAAACTGGAGCCCCATATGTCTGTTCTAATTAAAAAGGAAGTGTCCCTGCCATTGTTTCCCTCTAAATGAACATCCCAAAAAGAGACTAGCTGGTCATTGGCTCATCATTGTTCGTGGGATCTCGTTTTGCACCAAGCTGCTGCATTTGCCTACAAATCAACAGTGACTGCACTTCAAAACAGTTCTTTGGCTGCAAAGCACTTTAGAACGTCCTGAGGATGTGAAAGGCACTATATAAATGGAAGTCCTCTCTTTTACATTTAACTATCATTCACTGTGAATCAATAGCTTCAGGAAATACATTTTGTCACCAACCAAAACACTGGCAGCTGACTCAAAAGTTGAAGCTGATTTTCTCTCATGATTGCTGGAATTTTCAATGCTTTTGATATTCGGCAATATTCAAGATTTTTCTATGTACTTGCTAAAATCTTATTATAGCTGCTATTTCCCATTAGTTGCTGTTCAATTTCTCTGTTGTACAGACTGTGTTGTATTGAAAGGCTACAATGTGAACATAAAATAGTCTCGAAAGGTCAAACGATCTGCAGCTGACTTTTGAAACCATATTTCAATCATATTTAGTATATCTGGTTCTAGTTATTCATAGATTTTGTATGAAGTGCCAGTCATGTACTGTCAGTTCTCCATATATTTTAAATAAAGTATGTATATCAAATGTAAAATGGATTTTAATCAGTTGTCTGTTAGATGGTTACACAACTGGGGAGTTGGGTTTGTAACTGAAAGCTAAGGTTCAAATCTTGACAGGTTCTTTAGATTCTATCTGGAGGCTGAGTTTTGACATCCTTAGCGGTTATACATGGGAGGGACGGGAAACTACCAAAGGATTCCCTTTTCTACACTGTCTGGCAGATTAACTAAGGGTGCACCGATTCTTCATTTTAAAATAGTGAATGACTGTATTAAATTGCAAACACGGAACTCAGCCAAAAAATATTAACTAAAAATGAACAAAGTAATTTCTATCTCAATAACCAAGACAATGCTGGAAAAGAAATTGGTGTGATGGCGCAACAATATTTATTTTCTCCTGGGAAATTACTACAATTACAAAGCCAGATAATTATTAAAATATAATCAAAATTATTTCTATTCATGGGCACTTTTAGATAAAAACATCACAGTACTTTTCTCATAACTATAGCCATTGTGCTCGATTACTGTAGATGTTCTTTTAAATGTTTGATCCTTGCACAAGGCATGTCAATACACATCATACACACATCAACCAAGTATCCATTACCTAAATAAACTTGCATCTCAACAATCCCTGCATACTACACATAGAATGCAGAACAAAAGATCAAATACTTGAAAAGGATTTTGCTCTGTCATTACTTTCATTCTTTATAAATGGAGACACTCGATATCTTCAGTATAAAGCAGTTACAAGGATGCATTACTCTGAGAATTTACAGAAAATGTAGGCTCAGCTTTAAACCCTTTTGCTTGGAGTGAATATTCTTTTACACATACGGGCAACAGCTGCAGCTTGCATGCTATTAATTGAGATTGTCACACATCTGCTTAACACTTTGCACTGTTTTGAACAAAGGAGATAGGATCTGATGCAAGAGATTATTGCCAGCTTTTCAGCCCAAAATCTTCTCCTTTTTGTAAATCAGAAGTGAGCTTGAGAATACACATGTGCACATCAAACTTATGACATCATGCTATCCTGAATACTGCATGCCAGGTCTCCACTTTGATGCAATCCTGCGGATACAGTTATGAAGTTCAAGGGATAGAATCACAAACCTCCAAAAGAATATCACAATTTGGAATGCTTCGGTGTAAGATGCTATTGCTCGTTTTAAGTTCATCCGAATAGACAGCTACTTGAGCAGACAATTTAAGCAGCATTTTCTCAAAACACAATGTCAAGTGCAAATCATCTTGTAGAATTACACTTCTACTTTAGTTCACAAGGCTCTTGAATATGTTTAGAAGTTTGCCTGAAGTAATGAGGTCAATACTACCTGCTCAGTATAAACCAGCTGGCTTTTGAGCCATTATCCACCAAATGACAGAGCTAGCAAAGGGCTTCCAGGAATTCCTGACTGCAACATTTACCAAGAACCTGAGAACCCAGCAAGCATTTCCCCTGCATTCTTACAATTAATCTGCATCAATACAAGCAAGTAATTTAATTGATTGTCCAGCTATTGGGGTACTGCAGGTTATCAATGAAAACCAGTTACCTCACACAACCCTTTTGTCCTTGTTGAATCTGCTTAAAACAAAAACTTGCATTTATACAGAGCCTTTCGTGATATCAGGATGTCTCAAAGTTTTTAAGTATCAATGAAGCATTTTTGAAGTATAGGAAAATACAGCAGCCAATTTGCACATTCAAGGTGCCACAAGCTGCAATGAGATAAATGGCTAGATCATCAGCTTTTGATGGTTGTTGGTTGAAAGATAAATATTGGCCAGGACACCAGGAGAATTCCCTGCACTTCATAAAATGTCATGAGATCTTTAATAGAAAAGAGCTAATTTCACCTCTTTTCTATTTTTACTTAGTTCTGCTCCTCTTCACAGATGCTGCCAGACCTGCTGAGTTTTTCCAGGTATTTTTATTTTTATTATGAGATCTTTAATGTCCACCTGACAGAGCAGGCAATGCCTCACTTTTAGATTTTACTCAAAAAAGGCATTAAGTTTGAAATACAACTGGATATGTTCAGTTGTCCTTATTGCTATACTCATTAATTCACAAACTAGCTCAAGGGCATTTTCATCATTTGAATACAAATAAGCACATCATATTGCTTCATAATATTGTCGAGAGGACAGGTACCTGAACAGCTGTTCCACGTGAACAACTGCATACATGTACAAGTTATGTTCAATAATGAAACTAGTAATAAAGTCTCACCTTAAACATAACCTTGAGATCATATTCACCCAAGTCATTTAAACAGATTTTAATTTCCTGAGACACTACATGTTCTGCTCTACTAACTTACTGCAATACATACACATTGCTCCAGTGAGTGGACAGAAGAATATAGTCTCTAAATAGTGGGCTGTCATCCAGCCAGGTACTTGCACGAACATTGGCTCCAAGTCAGTTCAGATCTTACTATATACCAGGGCTGTGTGAAGAAACTGGAAGGTCTGATTATGGGTTGGCATCTGTGCAATAGGTCCATTGGGTGCAAGTGGGCAACCCTCTCCTCCCAAATCATAAAGGGTAATTAGGACTCTTTAGCCTTGGTTGCAGCCAATCAAGATAAAGACCAAGAGGAAGATCATGAGAAACAGCTACTCTTCCCTATTAAAAGATTTAAGAATCCCTTGTGTGAGGCTTCAGTTCGGTTCTGATGAAGGGCAAAACACAATAGATGGAGAAAGAAGTTACAACATGGAATCAGTTCACTTGGCTCAACTATTCCATGTTGGCATTTACTCTCCAAGCAGGCAAATAATTCTAAGCACAGTTACCCACTCTATTTCCTACATTACAACAGTGACAATGCTTTGAAAATACTTCATTGGCTGTAAAGTGCTTTGGCACATCCTGTGGCTGTGAAAGGCACTGTATAAATGCAAGTGTCTCTTTCTTTCCTTCCATAAACCTCTGCAATGTACGCTTCCAAGGCCAATATACCTTTCCTGGGTTAGGAGCCAAATTGATAGCCGCACTTCAGTTGGAGTCTGACCAAGGATCTGTACAACTGAAGCATACATTCCTCACACTTAAATTCCAGACAGAAATAAAAGCCAGCCTTCCAGTAGCCCTTTTGATTATTTTTGGCACCTGTGCACTAGCTTTCAGTGATTTGTGTTCATGAATACCTTTGCTCCTGGTCACTCATCATTAAGAAAATATTGTGATTTGGCTTTCTCAGATTCAAAGTAGATGATCTCACATTTACCCACATTGACAAACCCTGGTTCATAATCAGTCTTTGACACTTCATAACTTCCTGCTCCCATCCACACAACTTACTGCGCCTCCAAAATTAACCTCATCTGCAAACTTGGATTTAAACTCTCTCCCTGCATCCAAGTTATTAATATAGTGAAAAGCTGAGACACCCCAGTGCACGCGCCTGGAAAATACCACTTATCACATGCATCATTGAAAGAATGAATCCTTCAGCCCTGCTTTCTGGTCAAGTCACAAGGTTACCTCCAATCCTTTGTGCTCTAATTTGTCAAATGTCTTCAACATCCACAGACACTCCCCTATTTGCCATGCTGGTAGCTTCCTCTGACTGGCTGAAGTTTTTGAAGTGACCTATACAAATTCAATGCTGGCTTTCTTTGATCTGCAGATACTTATCTAAGTGCACAATTGCTCTGTCCCTGATCGAGTTGTCAGGCCTCTGCCACTATTCTCCTGGCTAAAGTGAGAGGGAGAAAAAGAACCACCATTCTGGGCCAAGTAATATTTCAAAAACATACAATAACATAGAATTTTATTTCACCAGTTAATGAAATGCTAGCCACAAAATTGGGATGTGCAAAACTGTTTTCCTGTGTCAACATTTTGTCAGTGCAACTTTTGTCAAATTAAATGTCAAGTGGCAATCAACATTAATCAGATTTGTGCCTTGCTGTCATTAAAATTTCAAAATAGGACAAGAATTATAAAGCCGGGAAAATCTTTAGTACAATATCAAAATAAATCTGCATCAACACAAAGACAAATGGGTTCATATGCCACAATTCTCAGATCCTTTGCTCTCTGGATTATTTGTGATTGACCTGAGTTGAGTGGCATCCTTATTGTTCTCAAAACATTTTTAATCACCCTAAATTGCCAATGTCTGCAAACAAGTATCATCATGATACAATATTCTTCAGGTATCTGTCATTCCCCTTGGTTTTGTTTGCTTACCTTTAAAGGAGGTACCCTTTTAACTGCCACACCTTTAGCCTCAAGTGTATACTTTCTAAAGTTATGGAAACTAATGATCTCCATTAACTCTCAAACATATCTGTTAGCTTGAAAATTCTACAGTAACCTACAATTATTGGTATGGCTTTTAGCATGACTTTTCCATTCCTGATCTTCTTGCCTACACAGTACATCTGCAATTCTGCAGTAAGACTCTTTAGAGGTTTAGTTATCGTGGTATCGTTTTAGGCATTTTCAAAGCCTTAACACCTGGCACTTCTAACCAAGTTGCTTTAAATGATCTTCCATCCAAAACATGTTCACAGCTTTCACGTTTTCCAAATCACCACGCCGTTGTGATCCTTTGATCCTTTCTTCCTTTAGCTAAGATGTTTCTCAGAGAGTTGTCTCCTCTAACATTTTGCTGTGCCGGGATGGTGGAATGCAAATGGTTGTCCAGGTCAGGACAACGCATTCAATCAACTTGGTTTTGCCCGATGTCATTGTGAACATTTGGGATCAAAGAATATAAAATAACTTATTTTTCCAGAGAAGTGGCAAAAGTTTCAAAGCACATCTCCATGTCTCTGTGTTTACAAACAAGAGGGAGATATTTGTCGATTTTCTTTCCTCTTGAGATAGCAAATCTAGTTTGACATCTTTATGATGGAAATAAACAGATTAGAATACACTTCCTTCACCATTTGCTCTTGAAGGCAGCCAAAAGTGATTTTTTTATTCTTTCACGGGATGTGGGCGTCGTTGGCTAAGCTATCATTTGTTATCCATCCGTAATGGCCCTTGAGTGGTGGTGAGCACCCTTCTCAGACCATAAGACATCGGAACAGATATTAAGCCATTCGGCCCATCGAGTCTGCTCCGCCATTCAATCATGGCTGATAAGTTTCTCAAACCCCAATCTCCTGCCTTGTCCCCGTAACCTTTGATCCCCTTACAAATGAAGAACCTACCTATCTCGGTCTTAAATACACTCAATGACCTGGCCTCCACAGCCTTCTGTGGCAATGAATTCCATAGATTCACCAGTCTCTGGTTAAAGAAGTTTCTCCTCATCTCTGTTCTAAAAGGTTTTCCCTTTACTCTGAGGCTGTGCCCTCGGGTCCTGGTCTCTCCTACTAATGGAAACATCTTCCCCACGTCCACTCTATCCAGGCCTTTCAATATTCTGTAAGTTTCAATCAGATCCCCCCTCATCCTTCTAAACTCCATCGAGTATAGACCCAGACTCCTCAAACGTTCCTCATATGTTAAGCCTTTCATTCCTGGGATCGTTCTCGTGAACCTCCTCTGGACCCTCTCCAGGGCCAGAACATCCTTCCTGAGATACGGGGCCCAAAATTGCTCACAATATTCTAAATGTGGTCTGACCAGAGCCTTATAAAGCCTCAGCAGCACATCCCTGCTTTTATATTCTAGTCTTCTCGGAATTAATGCCAACATTGCATTTGCCTTCCTAACTACTGACTCAACCTGCAAGTTAACCTTGACAATCCTGGACTAGGACTCCCAAGTCCCTTTGCACTCCAGATTTCTGAATTCTCTCCCCATTTAGAAAATAGTCTATGCCACTATTCTTCCTACCAAAGTGCATGACCTCACACTTCCCCACGTTGTAATCCATCTGCTACTTCTTTGCCCATTCTCCTAACCTGTCCAAATCCTTCTGCAGCCTCCCCGCCTCCTCAATACTATCTGTCCCTCCATCTATCTTTGTATCATCTGCAAACTTAGCCAGAATGCCCTCAGTTCCTTCATCTAGATCATTAATGTATAAAGTGAAAAGTTGTGGTCCCAACACTGACCCTTGCGGAATTCCACTAGTCACTGGCCGCCATCCTGAGGAGGACCCCCTTAGCCCCACTCTCTGCCTCCTACCAGACAGCCAATTTTCTATCCATGCTAGGATAGATAGATACTTATTGAGCCACTGCAGTCCACCTGATGCAGGTGCACCAACAGTGCTGTTTGGAAGGGGGTCCAGGGTTTTATCCTAGTGACAGTGAAGGAACACCGACAGTTCCAAGTCAGGATAATGTGTGGTTTGGAGAAGGACTTGCAGGCTGTGGGGTTTCCATGTATCTGTTGCCCTGGTACAGCTAGGTGTTTGGAAGGTGCTGTTGAAGATTTGGTGAGTTGCAGCAGTGCATCGTGTAGATGGTACACACTTCTACCACTGTGCATCGGTGGTGGAAGGACTGTTTTGTCCTGGATGGTTGTGGAGCTTCTTGAGTGTTGTTGGAGCTGCACTCATCAAAGCAAGTGGAGAATATTCCATTGTACTACTGACATGTGTCTTGTAGATGGTGGACAGGCTTGGGAGAGTCAGGCGGTGAGTTACTGTAGATCTCTGGCTTGCTTCATAGCCACAGTATGTGTGTGGCTGGCCCAGTTAAGTTTCTAGTCAATAGTAATCCCCAGGATGTTGAGATTGGGGGATTCAGTAATGGCAATGCCACTGAACATCATCAAGGGGAGATGGCAAGATTTGTTTTTGTTGAAGATTGTCTGCCTGGCACTTGTGTGGCATGATTGTTCCTTGCCACTTATTAGCCCAAGCCTAAATGTTGTCCCGTCCTGCTGCATATGGACATAGGTGGTCATTGATGAAGTGGCTGCAGATGGTAGGGTATTATCATTCAGAGCTCCTGCAGCAATGCCCTGGGATTGAGATGATTGGACTGACTCCAAGAACAACAACCATCTTCCTTTGTGCTTGGTATCACTTACTAAGGAATTCCCCCCCCACATCTGACACCCACAGATTTCAGTTTTGCTAGGACTCCTTGAAGGCATACTCGATCAACTGCTGCCTTGATATCAAGGGCAGTCACTTCCACCTCATCTCTTTTGTTCACGTTTGGACCAAGGCTGTAATGAGTTCAGAGCTGAGTGACGGAGCTCAAGATCAGTGTCAGTGAGCAGGTTATTTCTGAGTACTTACCTTCTTGGTAGCACCACCGACAACACCTTCCATCACTTTGTTGTTGATGATGATGATTGCGAGGAGACTGATTGGGCGGTAATTAGCCAGGTTGTATTGTCCTGCTTCTTGTGGACAGGGCACAGGGAAATTTTCCACATTCTTGGGTAGATGTCAGCGTTGTAGCTGTACTGGACCAGCTTGGCTAAGGGTGCAGCTAGTTCTAGAGCACAAATCTTCAGCACTACTGCTGGAATGTTGTCATGGCTCATAGTCTTTGCAGTGTCCAGTTTCTTCAGCCATTTCTTGATATCATGTGGAATGAATTGAATTGGTGAGAACTGGCATGTGATGCCAGGGGCTTCAGGGAGAGGCCAAGATGGATCATTCCACTTGGCACTTCTGACTGAAGATGGTTGCAAATGTTTCAGCCTTGTATTTTGCACTGATGTGCTGAGTTCCCACATCATGACGATGGAGACATTTGTGGAGTCTTCTCCTCCAGTTCTTTGTTTAATTGTCCACCCCTATTCAAGACTGTATGTGACAACACTGCACATCTGTTGTTTGTCAGATTGCTTAGCTCTGTCTATTGTGTGCCGTTTCCGCTGTTTGGCAAGCTAGAAGTCCTATGTTGTAGATTCACTAGGTATATATCTCATTTTTAGATATGCCTGGTGCTGTTCCTGGCATGCTTTCTTTTACTCTGCATTGAACCAGGGTTGATCCTCCCACTTGATGGCGATGGCAGAGTGAGGGATATGCCAGGTGATAAGGTTACAGCTTGTGGTTGAATTCTGCTGTTGTTGATGGCCCACATCGCCTCATGGATGCCCACACAAGTTGCTAGATAGGTTCTGAATCTATCCCATTTAGTATGGTGGCAATGCCACACAACGCAATGGAGGGTATCCTCAATGTAAAGACAGGACTTCACCACCACAAGGACTGTGCAGTGGCCACTCCTACCAATACTGTAATGCTCAGATGTATCTGTGACAGGTAGATTGGTGAAGACTAGATCCAGTAGGTGTTTCCCTCTTGTTGGTTCCGTCGTCAATTGCCACAGGCTCAGTCTAGCAGTTACGTCCTTCAGGACTTGGCTATTACAAGGGATGGGCAATAAATGCCAACCTTGCCAGCGACACCCACATCCCATAAATGAATTAAAAAAACTCGTTAACGGTGCTACCAAGCCACTCTTGGTCATGGACATGATGACCAGGGGTCATAAATGTACAAAATTCTGTGGCTCCTATCCTAAGTGTATCCAAAAAAAGTTATTTGAGCATGGAAAAATAGCAGTGTCATGCAAATCAATCATAATTCAACCACGCTGATATGCTACATTGCCAAAGGCGATGGTAATCCATCATTGAGTATTTTTTTACAAATCTGATTTCACATGCATCAATCATTTCATTAGCTGTGTTTGACAAAGCTGACACTCAGATACAACAAAAATAAGATGCACCATCATTCCCACATCCGAGGGGGATTGTTCTAAATAAATATGGCTTTAATTTACATGGCATCTTAACACATCAAATTGACTCAAATCTCTTCACAGAATTATTTGGAAAGCAGCAACTGCTGTGCAGTTAAATTTGGCAACTAACCTGCACCAACTAAATATCAAACAATGAGATAAATAGCCAATGAACCTGCTTGTTTTTTTTTTTGCTGGTACTAGCCTTTATTTAAAGCTCTTTAAATTCTTAGCATTTAAACAAAGGTCTTTAAAGGTAGTGTAGATCAAATTAAAAGGCTTTTTTTTTTGTAGAGTACTTAATTCAAGTGTATGCATGTATGGTTTTGGAGAGGGAGGAGAATGGGAGAAGAATCAGTAGGAATTTCACCACAAATTGAACTAAAAAGAAACCATCTACATTTTCAGTTTCAAAAGCACAATAACACTGGCCAGTGCTGTTGATGAATATAAACTGATGCAACTGGAGGTGAAATTATTCAATAAGATAAAAGCAAAATACTGAGGACGCTGGAAACCTGAAACAAAAACAAAAAATGCTGGAAAAACTCAGCATGTTGAACAGCATCTGTGGAAAGAAAAAGAGAGTTAACGTTTCGAATGCATTTGAAGAAGAGTCATACAGGTTTGAAACCTTAACTCTGTTTTACTCTCCACAGATGCTGTTAGACCTGCTGAGTTTTTCCAGCATTTTCTGTCTTTGTTGTGAAATTATTCAAAGTATGGCTGATGACAATCAAAAACAGCAAGATGTGATACTGTGCTGAGAAATAGGATAAAACTAACTAGTAATATGCCAGAAAGATATTTTAAGCATGGTATATTTATTAAATTACAGGTGTTTATGAGAACCATATTAAAACAACTACAATATGATTTTATTGATATATATATATATATATATATATATACACACACACACATATATATATATATATATATATACATAAATACACACATATTATTAAATATGGAGGTTGTACCACAGATACAAATAAACTTGTGTTATCATATTGTACAAACATAAGGCTTTGGGTTAGTCTTCAATAAACACTATTAAATTACATGCAGTGCTGGCCTGGTACAGCATGAAAAGACTTCCCTGATTATTACTTTATCTTACAGTGCAAGAAATAAGAAGCAAACTCACTCAGTTATAGTGCAAAAAACCAGTTGAGCTCTCGTAATGAATTATCAAGTCAGAACTAAAATACTGGAGCAGTAAAACCTTTGCTTGGTACAAGTATATTGTTTTACTGCTCCAGTATTTTTGTTCTAACCATAGCAAACAAGATCCAAAATGTTCAATTGGAAAGGATGCAGGTTTGACCATTTGTGTTCCAAATATAAAATAAAAATCAGACAATAACAAAGGTTGCGTGTACAAAATACTTCAGGTATTTGAATAGATAACCAATGCATAACTCACTTCAAGGTATGTCACAGAAAGAATAAATTGGTGTGCACTTTGGTGGAACTTTAAAATGAGAACTTTAAGTTTGCTTGCAAACTGTAAACAATATTACAGCATTTCAAGGCTCCTGACATTTAGCAAAAAGGTAGGAAACTGTGCATTTGTTTCATCAATCCCAATACATCCAAAATTTCAAATATGGATGCAAAATGTTTTATCTCACTTCCTCTCGCTTCCTCTAGCACTTAACTCAGAATTTCACTGCTGCGTTTTAACATTTGTCAAGTCTCAACTGGAATTTCCATCCTAAAAAAATACTTTGGAAATTATATCCAAGTGAAACATCCGAACATCTCTCAAAGAAACCACCAGGAAGACAAATCTATCAAGGGCTCCATAAAAATCAGTAAGTAGCTGCTGCTTCGGGTAGTTCCCATCATTCCAAAATTCTCTTATGACAGCTAAACGTGGTTAACCCCGGCTCTTATCGTGTCTAGAACAACCAATCTTCAAGAAGTCTTGCATCAAACATTTCAGTCATCTTGAGTCCAATCTACTTGACAACCTCTGCAAACCACAGCGAAGCTTATGCAAGCTAGTTGACTTTATTTTTGGCTTGAGTTTTTGCTAAAGTTAAACTTTTTGTATCACCTTTTGGCATTCGTACAACAAGCAGTCTGGAAGGTCACAGCAACCTGATCGCAGCCACACTGATAAAATCCCAGCATGAAATCGACAGTGAAGTAAACAGGAGGTTGATGGCAGAAGTTGACATGCTACAATCCCTTCTGTTCCTGCAGATAAAAGTAAAAGTTAATTTGGACAAATACTCTGAACCCAGCAAAGTGAAAATACTTCACTGCATGGCAAGGTTTTCTTTCTTCAATATCTATTTTACAGCTATCATTATAGTGCCAAATGCAAACAGAGGTTTGCCATCTGTAATAGAATCATCTCCACCAGCATCTGAAGCCGAGTCAACTCCAACATATTCCAGTCTAAGTCAGAGTACAACAACATGCTCAGTGTAGAGAAAGATGCTGCAGAATTCCAGGAAAGAGACAGTTCAAGCTCATTCACACCTGACTGCCCACAACATCCCATGAGCTGAGGGCAAGTTGTGTCCTTTCCACGATGTGGTCATATACGGTTAACCAGAAATCATCTCCATAAACAAAAAAATATAAATTTAAACTTTGTATGATAATGATATTCAATTAGAAAGTCAGAACTGGGCTACCCAGAAGGATGAATAGTCAACAGTAATAAAAACAAAAAGCAGTGAAGGTAGTTTCAAGTTGCAAACTTTCTTACAGTCTACCTCCTCCCTCTGGACTGATGGGATGATGATAGTTAACTCTTTAGTTATGGTTAACATCTTAATTGCCAATGATAAATTCATTCTAAAGGCTTTTTAAAAACTCAAAAAGCTACACTTTACAAATGTACTAGATTAGGGTGGCTTCTCCACTGCTCACTGTCGTCAAGTCCATTGTCCAGGGCTGAGCCATGCAGAGCAGCAAGACCCCAGTTTCAACTCTTGATCAGAGCCAAGTTGGCTGCCAGCTGGAACAATGGTTGGATGTCATAACTGGCCTCAGTGCCCTTGGACTTGGAAGGGAAGAAAAAAATCAGCCAAGAGTTCAGCTCATGATTGCTGTCTGAAATGTATACACTTGAGAACATCAGGTGATGACAGGGCTGAGTTTTTGTCTGTAATGCTTGAACAGATAAGTCTAGTTATCATACACGCACAAAGTCTCAGATAAAGGCAAGTTATTTAAACCCTTATTTCCATGATATTCTTTTAAGCATTGTGCTTTCCCGCACTTTTCCCGTTCAAGTCAGAATAGAAGAGCATCCGAATCACAGAGCAGCCATTCACAGCAAAACAGACAGAGTTATTAAGGCCAGTATCAAGTCCTTTTTATTTACTCTTACTATGTACTTTCTCAACTGTTTCTAAATTGCTTCTATCAGGGATTGGGCAGAGTAGAAAGAAAATATGAAACTAAAAGAAAGCTATGAAAAGGTGAGAGGGAGGGGAGGGGGGAAAGGCAGAGCGAGATAGACAGAAAAAGGAAAACAAAAAAAAAGCAAAATGCTGATACAAAAGAAACAAAACTGAAAAGAAAAATAAATGCCCAAAGCGGGGCAAGGGAGGGGTAAAGAGAGAGATAAATGAAGGGTAATAAAGGCATTTCAAAATCCAAGAGGAGAAAAAAATTTTCAACAAAATGGGCCACACCACCAACTCTTGTGGAAGACAGTCATGTACTGCAATACTAAAACGGAGGCGTCTCACTATCATTTTCAAATGAGAGCGCCCTCCGAACAAAGTCTTTAATTTCTAGGGGTCATAAGTCAATATTTATAGCCATGAGCGTATGTAGCTGTGGTTTCTAATCAAATATCAAGATCAAACCCACTTTCACCTTAGTCTATTGAGACTGAATAAGGGTATTTGAAATGGATTAATGCGGTCCGGTGAAATAGAAGGCAGAAAAAGCAACGTGAACACTAAATATATTTGTTTACTAATGTCAGCTTAATGAGTCAAAGTTCTTGGTTAAATCGGATAAGTTACATAACAATGTAGCAGTATGTTAAATACACAATCTGCCAATGCACTGATAGCTCACAGCAACATGTTCCTTTACAAAAGGAAGCTGCAGAATAATAAGAGAATGTCAAGTTTCACAAACCCCAATATTAAGATCTTCAAGTTAAGAAGGTACTAAAAATAATCAATTGAGACCTTGTGTAGTCTAGTAAAATACTTTAAAGAAAGCAAATTGAACTGACAGGTTAGCACTCTCAAAAAGGCAGCCAGTTAGCATATAAAGTTCTTCTCCACACTTCTAATGAGGGTGGGTCATACAAAGTTACATGATACATTTCATGTTACATGCAACCATCTCTAAAACAGTTGAGGAAGTTGCTCAAAAATTGAGGATTTGAAGACTTCCAAATGAGTTAAAATACGTTACTCTTTATCGTCCTCCTTGGAATTGATTTGTTTTGATCTCTGGCTAGACATAGTCATCACTTTCATAAGCAGTGACTCTGAATGGTATCTTAACAGTTAGCTGCTGACATCTACTGGCCAAGTATCTAACTTACTGCATCTACAGAATTAGGTTAATGGCATCAACAGAATATGCCTGCTGATACCAATCACAGAGTCAGCGCAACCCACTGTCCACCAGAGCAACTGGCCAGGGTCAAATGTATCCATAGCAACAGGACAATCCGTTCAAATATTTGGAAACAGCCGTTATGAGATTACTTTTAACTTGCTATGCTATTTTTTTCTCTTTATTATTTTATATTTTAAGCAGCAGGGATGGGAAAGAAGGCAGAGAAAATGGGAGGAAAGGAAAGGGCAAAATGAATGAAACACAGATTGTTAACTTTATTCTTCATGCATGTGTTTAAAATGTTTGCAGCTGGTTTTTCTAATTTGGTGAATTTTTGGGATATACAAGCTCAGATTTAAATTTCCAATTCATCTTTTGATTAAACTATGGTGCATCTCTGACCACGGTCAGCCAGTTGACAGAAGTTGACATCTGTCACAGGACTGTAGTGGCCAGAATCCCAAGCGTAAATTCTTTCAGAGGTTAAAAAAGGCTGTAAAGTGTTCTAAAATTAATCAGAGTGAATGAATTTTTCATAAAATGTAAAGGTTTCCGAGGGAAATTCCTCCTAGAATTGTATGATGGTACATGCCTGGGGGAATTTTAAAGTATTGTGGACAATTTTTAAACTTGCAGCCTACATGTGGATTAATCTTGTGATTAATGGCAAATGGATGCTGTATGAAACGAAGAATTGGGCTTATCTGTGAAGCCCCCTGCAGTTACCTCGCTAGTCAACAGTCACATCAATCATGGTCACTTAAAACATGGTTTTCGACATTAACCATCGCCCCTAGAATTACTCACCATCAAGAAGTCAACGTTTGCAGGGGAGGAGTAGAGGAAATTAACCAGAAGTGGAAAAAACAATAATTTTACCATATTGTAACAGGAAAAGTTTTCAGGTCAGGTTTATGTACAGTGTTGGCTCTGTTTGTACACAATTTCAGTTCAGGGAAGCTGCACAAGAAAAAGATTTTACCTATAACATCCACAATATGTAGCTTCAGTTCTTGCTGAAGTATGTGGAGAGCCGAAGTTAGAGCTTCAGATGAATTTGATGTAAAGCTAAGATTTTGTTTCACGTCATTGGAAAGTGAAAGCCAAAGATGCCCAAACTCTTCAGTGGACAGTTTTAATGGCCTGGAACAAACAGACAAGTGAGTGAAGCCAGAGCGCTTATCAAAATGAAAACATTAATTCTTCCTATGTGTTTTAAAAAGAGATTACATTTAACCTCACGTGTTTATCAAAAGTATCAGTGCATTGCTAAATAATTGGACAACATTTTAATTCTGTCCAGTTATTAATAGTTGCAGGAACTGAACAATCAGCAGCCCAACTTGGATAGTTGCGCAGCATTTGCTTTAGGAAGAGAGATCATTCCCTCTTTCTGACTTCAGTATAAGGAAGTGCTGAAAAACAAACTTTTCTAAAAGGAAGCGATGTCATCTCATCTTTGTAATCATCACTTTTTTCTGGACTCTCCAAAAAGCAAAGGTGCAAAATCACAGACTTTTTAAAGTAGTTTCTCCTCAGGCAGAAAGAGCAAGTAAATGGGGCTAATGAAAGAGCTGACATAGGCCTCTTGCTATGTATGCTGTTTGATTCTAATAGGCACAAAGGCATTCACTTCCTTGCAAACATTGCCCTGCAATTTTTTCTTTATCTAGCAGTTTATGTTTAAAAAAAAGACACAACTTATGCTATTCTGTTATAACTTGAGTAACCTGAGCGCGCTTTTCTGATTGATATCCAAATCACTCAATGACATTGAAAGCTGGGAAATCCATCTATCTGATTGTGATTAAAAGATGGTGAAATGAAAGCAGTCTAAAAGGTATTTTTGATCTTGCACAATTATTTTGTAGTTTGTTGAATGCAAGACTTGAAAACAAAATAAGGTTTTTTGCAGACACAAAGTAACTTACACCGTAGATATTTCCCCAAACACTGATGCTCCCATTTAACGAGTAATCAGACTGATAATGGTCCAGACATGTCAGTCATCTTCATCCGAAATTGGCCACTACAAGATGTCAGAGCACGGCTTAAAGGAATTCTTCCTTATTATTTGCTCTCTTCCTGTGTGGCAGCACCTGGGCTCCACGTGGCATCTCCCAACAGTAAGACAGCTCAAAGTTGTTCACCATTTGGAGGAGCACAAGTTTAAGCTAACATCCAACACTCTAATAGAAAATGATGAGGCTCTAATGTCCCTGATTTTTCAGTGCTACAAGTCAAAAACCTCAAATGATTTTTAACCTGTTTGTCTTCCAGTGTGGGTTTCGTCAACTTGCAAAAATGACAAGGGTGGCCAATTTAAATCCAATTCCTCTTAAATGAGAGATTCAGTACATAGGAAAATACCTACAGTGTATTACACCCTGTGTATCACCTCCATTTTGTTTTTATTTCACACTTTCTTAATCATGATTATTAGAGAATTTGGCCGGTAACTGTCCCACAGATGACTGGTGAGCCTGCATTTTGTTTCACAGGATTAAAACGGCAATATTGTAGATTGGCAGAACAGTCAAGTCTGGAAACAAATTTTGGCAGTTTCTCCTTGTCCTTCCTGCAGAAGGGTCTACGTTCTTGATTACCTCAGGATACCAACAATCACAGCCAGTGTGATCTTCAATCAGCAGAGAGGCATCATGCCTTGGTACTTCTGGGCAGGTGCCTTTTCATAACTTCCTCATTCAAACAAGATCAAATATTTTAATTGCCCTTCAAACAAAATGCAGGCCCATAGATAGTAATTCACAAACCAGAGGATGGTAACAGGAGTTCTAGAACAACATGAAACAGATATTAGGGGCCAAATGCTGCCCATCATCCCCACTACATGGTCATGAGCTAATGCTCTTATACACCTGGGATTAGCATACTCAGGCCCAATTCATTCAGGACCTTTGATAGCCAGTTGGCAACCTTCTGTTACTGATCTTCCATCATTTGCCTAGGTGCCAAGAACTATAACTGAAGTTCCACATTTACTGTAATAAATTCCAGCAAATTTCTTCAATTCTACTTCAACAACGAGAAATATACAAAACACTTTCAGTAAATACCCACTAGAATGCATCAATATCTTAAAAACACTTTCAGTAAATACCCACTAGAATGCATCAATATCTTAAAACTGCAAAGGGCATTCAAAAGTGTAATGTACAAACTTCTAATGCAGTAATTCATTTAGTTATGAAAACCAAATTTTAGAAACAATCATTTTCCTGCACATTGGTCTTGTACCTGATGAAATCAGATAAGAATACAGCTAGTACAAATTCCTCCTGGGTACACTGACTAGACTCTAGATGATAAGTAACATGCCCTGTAAGTAGCGCCTGGGCACAAGGTTTCACCATCTGCAGAAAGAGCTGACATTTGACTGTGGTGAGGGATTCCACCAGTGGAAAAGTGAAGTCTGTGCTCTCGCAAGCCTGTGCAAAAAGCAAAGATATTAAAAGTGGAAATATTAATGTTAAAATTATAAATACACATTATCACGTTTAAACAAGAGAAGTATGATCAGGTAACATGGTGGGTAACATGGTGTGTTGTCACAGTAGGGTGGGTTTGCAATAATCCTCTACACAGTAAACTCCTTATTGTGGTTCATTGGTTCATCCATCCACAAGTGAGCCTGAGAGAAGGAAAAACACTTTCTCAAGTCAGAAGTCAAATGACTTCTAGCATTAAACTATTAGGCAGCACATCACATGTCTAATCTCTCAGCTGAAGAATGGTGTGTGATGGGGTCAGCAAAGAGAAGCCAATAGAAAAAAAAGAAAAACAGCTGAAATGGGATGGGCAAATTCCAAGAAAAAATTCATAAAATATGAACAAGTGCAAAAGTTCACTGCACTTCACAAATTCATGGCTGACTTCATTCTAAAGCTGCAACTTATTTTGATACAGTTGTGGCTCTCATTTCAGAATTTCACATGACTGGTATTAAGGACATTTTTTTTTAAAAGTAATGTTTACCAAAAATCCCATTAATGTTCAAATGTTGATTCTTTAAATTTAATGCCAATGACCTTACAGGGATAACATTATAATTAACAAAATTTAATTTCAGCGAATTACCTTATTTCAATTACTCAGTACTGTAGCACTGCCAGATTATATTTACCTGCAATTCTTCAGGTAATGCAAAGTTGACCATTGCATTAGTAACTTCTATACTGCTGCGGTTAGTGAAAGACAGGACTATTAGCAGACATTCCTCTTTCCAAACTTTACAGGAAAACAAAGCTATATTTTCATTGGCACGAACGAGCTCAAACTGTGAATGAGAAAGTTTGGCAAATTCCAAAGGCAAACTTGGAGTCAGGCTGGAGATTGGTTCATGAGCCACACGGACAGAGCTACAATTTGTAGGCTGTATGATGTCAAGATTTCCATCTGCAAATAGATCTGAAAAGGATTCCTTTGATGCTGAAGGCACGGCTTTGATTGTCTTTAAGTTGTCACTCGGAGTCCACGTCTTGTTAGATTTTTGGGCAGGTTCCTCTGTGGAGGCCTCTGCAGAGTCAGATGCCTTTTTTCCTAAAAGTATCGCTTTACTTTCCTGGAAGGAATTACGCCTTTCTAGGACGTTATCCATGAGGTTTGGAATTTGAGCAAGGGATGGAACAACTGCCTTCTGTGCACACATCGTCTTCTCATGGCTATTTTGCCCCTCAACAATCTTCTGTTTTCTCCAAAATTTCTGGGTGGTGCTCTGAGTTTTTCCCATCTAGAAGATTGCAGAAATGTTAGAAGTTCTATTTGTTAAATTTTTGAAACGCTAAACAGCATTAGTCAAATATTTTTATTCAGGTGAAATCATGCACACTAAAACACACTTTCTTGCAGTGCAGGATAATGGTGCTCATTTTTCTCTTAAAAGTAAGTCAAATGTAGCAAAGAGCCAGTTTCACAGTTTACTAGAAATTCAGACTAGGTAATTATCAATAGACTTCTGTTGCATAATTTCTTAAGAGACTACAGGGATATTTGTCAAATTGCTTGTAACCTTTGATTATTTGGTAGATTTTTGAAACAGATGGCAAATGATACATGACAGGATGTGATATGCATCAATTAGCCAGTAAAATAGGCAGTGAGCAAAAAGGAATTGTCAATAATTGGCAAAATTGGTTATCATGATTTAATAGGGTAGTGATATAAATTGGAGATTTATTCTATTAACAGAAACAACCACAATTAATCACCTCATTGGATCAGTTGCACTACATGCAATGTTTAGACTATGCAAAATGCTTCTTGTTCAAGTCTTGCACGGATTTTCAAATGGGGCTAATCCCATGAAACATAAAGCTGCTCAGGATTCCCATCCAGCTCCATAAAACATAAAGCTGCTCAGGATTCCCATCCAGCTTCATAAAACGTAAAGCTGCTCAGGATTCCCATCCAGCTCCATAATAGTGCAGAGAAAGCAATTCCCTCTCGATTGTCAGTACTGGATGCTGCGTTAAATTTTCTGCAGCTCACACAAACTCTGCAGGTTTTGCACATAGGTCTTGACCCTCAAAACGCTGACCCCCTCAGCCCTTGAATTTCCTTGTTTTTCTTACAATTTTAACCGTATACATCAGGACTGGCCAAACCACAGCTTACAAGCCACACAGAGTGCAGCTCATTCCTTGTGCTGTGAAATCCATTAAATCGCACATCGGAGGGAAGTAAACAGCAGGATGCAGCCTTGGCCACAAACAGCTTCACAGAGAGAGAGAACCAGAGATCAGGCAGCAGCACTGGGAAAAGGGAAGGAGGAGGGTTAAGGTCAACAATTCCTTCCAGACGATTTCTTTTGTAGTTTCCCGCTGGTCTTAGAGGGCCACATGACCATCAGCTCCATTTTCTCTGGCTCCCTCACCCACCCTCTCGCTGCTGACCCTCCAACTTGCAGCCTCTGGAAAGGGCAGAACAGAAATTTAAGAATCTACTGTGTTGGAACACAGGTACTCAGATTCAATTTTGTTTCTCAGTACGTGGTTACAAATGCTGTTCAAGTAAAATGTATTTTTTTTAACCTCTTGACGGATTTTCCACATTGCAAGAACAAGGCTGCCAAAGCAGTGGGATGTCCTAGCTCTGACGTGCCAGTGAAGCAACTTTTGTTTTTTGCCACAATCCTAATTGTGCGTGAAGAAAGCCTGGAAGCTGAGGGGGAAAAGCTGAAGACTGAGAGAAAGCCATCATACACACACAGACAACAGAAAATTTGTCACAGGCCTAAACCAAAAATGCTTCATAAACTTTGTGGATGAAAATGACAATGTCAAATTGCAAGAAACGGAAAAATGAAGGAAAAAAAACCAAAGTGTTAAACAAGAATGAAACGAAGATTTTGCCTTCACTGTTAAAAGCAAGAAAACCATGTGCCTTATCTGCAGAAGCCGAGGTTTTGCTTCACTTTTCTTGTAAACCCAGTCAAGGTCGATGTGACCAACAACAGCTGACCAATTCTCAAGCCTTTGGTTACAGAAACATGTACTGTCGAAATGGAACTGTTAGAATTAGAGGAGGACCAGAGTTTAGAGATGATCACAATCTACAATACAGCTCTGGAAGCAAGTGCCGGAAGCAAAGTATCCTCAATTCAAGACAACCAGCGTGCGGCTCTTTTCAACTTTTTGCACAACAAACATACAGAGTGAATCGCTGCACTCTATGAAGATCGTATTTTTATATTTGCACTTATATTCTTGCTAACATATTTCCTCATAGAAGTGTATGCAATAGTAATAAAAATGTTGGCAAAGGTTGTCCGTGTCTCGCAGCTCTTGAATGTCTGAAGGTTACCATATGCAGTCCTAAGGTTCAGAGGGTTTAGCTACCCCTGATATACGTGTATACATAAATAAACTCAGTTAGCTAGATGGATAGCGTATAGTTCAGAATATCAGCAGTGAGGGTTCGATTCCCATTCTGGCAGAGGTAGGCTTAGAACCTACCTTCCCGCCCTGCCCAAGAGTGGGAGGCAACGGCAAATGACCACTGACAAAAACTGCCAAGAAAAAGGGCTCAGAATGAAGCATGAGCAGACAATGAGCCAAGGCGATACCTTCGGGCAAAGCACTCATGGAATGGAAAAAGATGTTTGATATATGCCCTCTTGGGAGTATGATTTAAGATTCTTTTCCATTTTAAAACATTACAAAGAGCTAGTTTCCAGAAAAAAAAAGTGGTTTTGTTATCTGGCTGCATAGTTACTAATTATAGTACTGAAATATCTTGAAGTCAGTCAAGAATGTGACAACATTTCAAACGGGTTTAGTGAACTGAAGTTCATACACAGATTTTGTAGTCATCCAAAAATGGATTATAAAGCTCTGTGGTTAAATCTTTATACATTTCCCTATTAGTGTATTAAAATATCTGAAGTTTTAATGTGAAAGAAATCTTGGCAGTCAGCACCTTTGAGTGTTTACTATAAATTTTAAGCCATTAGTCCTAACAATTATTAGAGCTGTGAAAGAAAGATTTTTGGCCAGCCATTCGAGTGATCGCACAGGTTAAGCTCAGCCAATATCCTCAAAAATAGCCTTTAAAGGTTTTATTTGGGAATGTTATTTGAGTTATGTGGCACAAAGCTCACTGAAAACTGGGAGATTTTAAACAGAAAAATCACCATTTATGTTTTGCAAGGCATAAATATTCTTAGGTTTAACCAGAAAGTTATGTTGAGTCATCTCAAAAGAAACTATATTTACTTAAGTGGTCAGATTCATTTACCTGTCCCATTACATTAGCTTTACCGCTATGGTGATAGCTTGGCTCAATTAGTAGCACTGTTGGCATGGGAGCCAGAAGGTTATGCGTTACTTTTGAACTAGAGGCACTCGTTGTGAAGCCCTATGGAAATCCTGAGGACATGAAAAGACATTTCAGAAGTGAATGCCCTTTCCTTCTTACTGCACATGCAAACAAGGGTAATGCACAACTAGCTCTAAGAATTGAACAGGCCAGTGATCTGAACAGGTTGGTGCATTTGACTTTTCAAGATGAGAGGTGGAAGGTGCAACCCAACACCATAACCTTTTCTAGCAGATTGGGCGAAACTCTGACATATTAGCAAAAAAAAAAGCAGGTTGAGGTTCAACAAGATATGGCGGATCCACCGACACACTTCAAAGTGCACATACTTGATGTGCTGAGAATATTAGTTATTTATAATTGACATTTTAGGTCAGGCACATCTGAGAGGAGCTATTTTTTCTCATTGAGTGAGTTGAATGAAGAGTCATTGTAGCCACATTTGGGGTGGATCAATGCAATGCTCCCAAATAGCTATCACTGAATCCTCAACACCCAACATCACAGAATGACCATGGACCTTTAGACTTTATATCCAGCCCATACAGTTTCCAACCTGAAAATGCTCAACCATAACACTAGGTGCCAGGTGTGCCAGTGTGATTAATCCAATAACCTTTAAAGATTGTAAAGGTTTTTAATTCACCACCACCAAGTCTCAAATGCTGATTATTTACACCATGTAAAAGCAACACAAACGAGAGACTAATGATAATTCTTATTACGAGATACTAATGGGGCTTTTGTAATTCATAGTTGGGGCATAATTCTGCTTCCCATGACTCTGTACATAGACCTGTTAAAATTCACTTACCAGACTGACTGAATTATTGGATCCTAACCCAACAAACAGTGACGATGCCAAAAGCAGCTTTTCTTGCTCTTCTGCAGTAACACCTGCCGTTTTTTCAGCTGTGGAGGAGCAGTCTGTTGTTACGCTACTTTCTGAATTGGGACTTGTTAAGGTTTCTTCTTTGGATTCGCTCTTCTTTCGAAGGTAGCCCTCCTTACCCCACACTTTCTTCACTCCATCAAGCTTCAGGCTATCGGAACTAAATAAAGGTTTACAATTTGATACACTTGGTCCAAATACTGACGACTGCCTCATTCAACCATGTTAGAAATCACTACTATAAACATTCTACTGCTAAGGTACAAAACCAAAATGTTCAAAGTTTTCAGACAATGTTCCCTCGAGGCTGTTTGCCACACAGCAACCCAGAAGTTCTCGTGCAGGTGGTGCACAGGTTGGCCGCTTTAAGATACACACATGCACAGCCCCAGAAGAAAATGTAAAGGGCCTGTGCACTACAAAAAAAAATTAGAGGGGACGCTGTTCTCATGCTCTCAATGCATAAATAAAATTATTATAGAATTGCATAATGGAATACTGGGCATAATGGAATACTGGTTCGTAGTACTGGTTGGAAGCTGTCAGCCTTGGCTCAGTGGAAGCACTTTTGCATCAGTCAGGAGGTCATAGGTTCAAGACCCACTCCAGAAACTTAAGTACTTAATTCTAAGCTAACACTTAAGTGCAGTACTAAGAGTGTCTTTTGAATTGAACATTTAAGCCAAGACATATCGGCTTATAAATGTGAATGTAGAAGATCCTACTGCACTCTTCAAAGAAGAGCATGAGTGTTCTCTTGGTGTCTTGGCCAATATTCATCCCTCAACCAGGATCACTAATAACCAGTTCTCCTAGTTTAATTCCTCTGCTGTTTGTGGAACCTTTACACAAATTGATTGTTACACTTGCCTAAGCTACTGCAGTGGCTACACCAAAAGTACTTCAGTGGCTGCAATTTAAATATTCCAAAGACGTGAAAGGTGCTATATAGAGCTAAGCCCTTTCTTCTTCCTTCCTTTAATTAGAGGATGTAATATCCTTTTATTTTGCCTGCTGGTCGTCTTTTGGAAAGTCACCACTTTGGAGTCAAGTGGGGAGATGAACAATTACACCCAGATTTTTGCCTGTATCACTTCCGAGGCAATCAACAGAAGTGTGACAGTCGCCAAGTGACAAGTCTTCCTTCAACTATACCCCTCCCATCTGCAAGGGTTTGGTCTTCATTCAGCAACTACCCAAAATGGTATGATTGAAATTAGAAACTGAGCAGAGTCATGGGATTAAACTCTTAGCTAAATTAACTGTGAAGCTACTTAATTAGTATTTCCAATGGAGATTCATCATAATTACCATGATTAACGTACATCCATAATTGCAAATTATGCAGTGTTTTATTACATTCAAATGTAACAAAAATTCTGAATCTAGTTATAATGATCTACCAGCACGTAAATATGGTAAATTATGGTAGGCATGCCATTGAGATCACAGGACATTTTTTGGGGGGATTGACATTTTTTAATACAATTAAATATATATGTACGGCATCTTGTTCTACTTATCAAATTGCAATACAATAAAATTCGTTTCAAAAATTTAAAATAATACTTATTACACTGACTCAAAACCTCAGTTTTTAAATATGTAACTCACAAAAAAAATCACATTAAGCCTGCTGAACACAACTTAGATAGGGTGGTTATTGACAAGCTGCAAACTGAAAAGAGCAACATAATTTTCTTACAAAGTTGCCAGCTTTGGTTCAGTAATAACACTCTCTTCTATAGTGAGAAAGTGTGGATTCAAGTCCACTTCAGAGAATCCAGCACATAGCCTAGGCTGGCACGTCAGTGCAGTAGTGCTGCACTGTTGGAGGTGCCATCTTTCGGGTGAGATATTAAGCCAAGGCCCCCTCAGGTAGATACTAAAAAAATCCAGCGGCATTATTCAAAGAAGAGCAGAGAAATTTTCCTGATATCCATGCCATTTACACATGCCTCAAACAACATCACAATAGGTTATTTGGTCCTTGTTTCATTGCTGTTTATGGGACATTGCTGTGTGCAAATTGGTTGCCTAGTTTACCTATATTCTAACAGTGAAAACACCTCAAAAGTATTTACTTCTATATCACTTTGGAACATCCTGAACTGGAGAAAAGTGCTAAATAAATATTAGTCCTTTCATTTCCAAGAAGAAAATGTTGATTTTAATTTGTAGCTATTCCAAATTAATTTAACAGTGAAGGATTAATATTACACTCAGCAAGTGACAATCAGTGTACCTTCAAGCTGAGTAAAGATAGGGTTGAAAAACAGGAATGAGTATTCCAAAGGAATGATTCTAGCACACGCATTAAACAAACAGCATTCATGCTTCCATCTGCTGATATTTACTAAAATAGCCTAAACTTACTCTTTTAATCCAGGTTCTGTGCTGTTGCAAGAAATCTCTGAGCTGAAGGATAATCCTGTTGGAGATTGCCTTCCCGAAACACAGGAAGCCTGTGGGCTTGTAGCAAAAGACAGTCCATACGGTTCAAAGTTCAACACTATAGCAAAATAAAATAAAATTTTTCAACTGTTGTGCAATAAGTTTTTAAAGAGAATATTGCAGTCAACATGTAAATCTGGATAAAGTTAATTTCTTCAGAGCAAAATAAAACATTTTTCCCCACACTTACTCTTGCTACAGGATGTGTTTAAATATTCACCAACCCAGCATTTAAATCCAATCACAAAGATCTATTACTACATTTCATTTGACTAATATTCTTTTTACTCCATTGCACAGTATCTCCTGATGACATGTTTTAATTCCACCTAGCCACTTGGGGGTGCTCTTTCTCAACAAATTCACTTAATGAACATAGTCTGCACGAAGTGTGTCGCAGCATACAGTATCAATGGGGCACCTGGGCCTCTCAAACACCAGGTCCAATGGTCTCTCCCTTCCGTGGAATTTAAACATAAAGAAATAGATCCAACAACATGGAAAAAAGCAGGGTGAATGAGAGTCAAATTAGATACAGAAAGAGGAATAAGGGGAGAGGAAGGAATGAGAGAGGTAAAATAAACAGAGGAAAAAATTTAAAAATATATATTTTAAATGTTAAAAACCACTAGGAACAATTTACTATCTACGGGAGTGATTCTCCAGTTTGGCGTCTGCAAGGTTGGATAGCAAGTCAGGACCATAAATTGTCATAGGCAGGGTCTTTAAGACTTGAGCTGCCAGCCTCAAGATTAATTCATATTAACAGCAGCAAATCCAGCAATTTATCTGCCATTAGCTTGATACAATGTAGTTTGTTTGTCCAAATAATTGAGGGGAACAGCTCCTGACTACAGCCAACTTTGGCTGTAACTGGAGTATTTTGATACCGTCAACAGGTTAAAAGGAAGGATCGCACTATTCTCCAGCAAGGCCCCTTGAATGAACGTAAATTCAAAAAAGTAGTGGCACGTTAACAATGCAAACGCAATTTCTCTTCTTCCCAGAAATATAAAACAAAACCAATATGGTCATGTGAGAGCATACCCACACTGGATAATGACATAACTACTTTAAATGTTTTCTTTAAACAGGAAGTTAAACCGAGGTCCAGGAGCAGGGAACTCTCCTGATCTTTTGGTCAACATTTTACCATTAGCCAATAGCACCATAAAACAAATGAAATAGTCATTCATCTCTCTGCTGTTTTTGCGATCGTACTATACATAAGAAGGCTGCCACGCTTGCTTGCATAACAACAGTGACTGCAAATTCACAGGAAGTATTTTGAACATTTCTAAGAAACATTGTACAGGCCATAAAAGTGTATGCCAGTCAGAAGTCTTTTTAAACAGCAAGATTTATGAGTATGGTCTCAAAATTTAAAATAACAAATTAGTCTTGTTCCCACCTTTGCAACTGATACCTGAAAACTACATTTGAAGGCCGTGAATCTGATCTGAAACCTAGAAACATAGTGCGTAGGAGGAGGACATTTAGTTTCTGTGCCAAAGAGCTATCCAACTAAATCCCAATTTCAAACCCTGTTATCAGCACCTGTTCTCTGTTCCAAAGACAATTTATTTCTCTGAAGCCAACACCCTCAATATTTTACATAATTATTTCCTGAAGTGATTAATAATAAAATTCCATTTCCCCCTGTCACTGTCTCACTCCAACCTTGCGACTAACTTGAACTGGACATCAAGGCAAAACTCGACTGGAGTGATAAGAGTGTGGCTTTGCATCCTTGATTCTGCAACCAATGAGGGCCTTGATTTTAACCGTGCAGCTGAGTTGCTGAAATTGAGGACAGGGAAGGAGGCAAAGACCAAAGCAACAAAGGCCAGAACCAATCCTTCAGGCAATTTTGAAGTAGCATTACTAGAGGCCTGAAGTAGCCTGCTCCCATTTCCAAGGTAAGGTCTGGTACAGGGTATGGTATCATAAAGAGCAGAAGGGTAAATGATGCCTTAATTTTAAGAAAAAGCAATACCAATTAGCAGAATATTTAAATTTGGTAAAGCTAACCTCTTGCCTCAAAAAATCCACATAATATGGTCCGCTATTCAGGATTAATAAGTACAAATAACCACACAGTCAAAGAAGTCAAGAACCTGACACTTCTGGTTAAAGTTAAACTGTTTTTCAACAGCAGAAACACATAGCTTGTTCATTTTTCAACACGCTCCTAACCTAGATATAGTTAAACATTAAGTTGGCATGATTAGAGGGCAAAGTTATGATTCGGTAACAAATGGTAAAACCTGTGACAAATGAGCACTATCCATAGAGGGGCAAGGTGGCCAACCATTACTATAAGAAAAAGGTTAAAAAGTTAAATTATATTTATGGTATTGATTAGACTTGGTGAATGCTGCTCTTCTTTGAATAATACCAAGTGGTCTCTACTGTTCATAGTTGCTTGTAGGATAGGCGCTGGTTCCAAGGATAGTTGCCAGGTTGGCCTATGTGACAGTCCCAAAAAAGTACTTTTTGTGTTTCAGCTACAAGAACACAAATAGTTCTTTCTTTTCTGCCCCTTGCTCAAAGTAGACTGTGAGGCGATTTATATCCAAAGGCCGATCTTTAGTCTCCAATACCCTTGTTGCATATTATACATAAGTGCAAACAAAGAGTGACTGGTCATTAACTAGCTTACTGGAAAGAGCTATTTGGACTAAACAGTTTGAGGAGAAAGCAAATGTTAAGAATATGTCTGTCATTATTGTCTAGCCTAAGTATTTATTAGCTGGAAGTGGGTTTGCGTGTTAAACTAATAAGCAGTTTCTTAAACATAACTCATTGTGGGTTTGTAAAAGATTGCTTTTCTGCTGAGTCACAATTGATTTCAGGGGAATTTATGTAATAGGCCAAAAAGATTTTAAATCTGAAATTTATTGAAGTGGGTGAAACATAAATGCCATCGGTAAGCCTGGCTGTGCGTCATCTTTTTATATACACGAGTCAGACCTAACACTGAACAGGCCCCCCTCCTTACAGCAATCTCATTTCATTTTTCAAAATAATACCATTATATAAAAGCTTTGACTAGATAAAACAAAATATCCAAGTATGTGTTGCAGTTCAACAATTCACCAAGGTACAGTATCATTACAATCCACAGAACTAGTAAAAGTCATGAACCATCTTCAATTATTTTTAATCACAGGATAAAAGCTGCAGATTGCAGCATATTTGGAAATCCTGTTTTAACAACTTCGGGTATCGAGGGTAGTAGGAATGCAGGGGGCTTAGATCTTTTAAGGAATATGCAAAGGCAATGGAAAGAGGGAGTGCTTCTTACCACTCAGGGTACAGTGAAATAATGGTGGATATACTCCCTTTTTACATATGAACTGTGTCCAAAAATGGGAAAGTCAGAACTAGGTGGCATGTTTCAGTTATTAGGAGCCCCAAATTGATCATCTAAAATGGAGTATTTTTCCACATCAGGCTGTTCCTTACAGCATGTAAAAAAAACGATCAGGATTTGTACGAATGATTCTTCATCAAAATAAAATAAAAATCAAACAATATAACAATATAATGTAAATATGCAGTTCAACAAGGCCAGCTGAGTTTCCAAAGATATCAACCCTGATTTTAAGTGGGCAGGCCCCAAAGTGGACAGCACACACAGGGGTGGAAAGGCCCAATCGATCTTAATGATAATTCAGTAGCAGGAGGTCACAGCCAGGGATCGAGAGAATGGTCCCCAGCAGCATGTCAAGGGCAGGGGTTGGGGAAGGAGGGGGAAGGTCTGGCCGCAATTAGGAGGGCGACCTGGGGCAAGGGAGGCCCAGAGCTTCCTTCTGCGATCCAGCGGATACTGATTTGTATAAAAGTTAATTTTACGGGGCTTGTTTTGGACCATGATCCCAGCACCAACCCGCAACACAGGTTTGGCCTGAGGGTGTAAACTTCACTGCTGCACCCCACCCAGCCAGATCTCAAAGTAAAATGGCAGATCAGGCTTCCCATTGAAGGTTAAGGATGGGAAGACAGCTGAATAAGAGTGGGTAAGTAACTGACTATTTCCTTACTGTTCAGTTGCTGTCAGGCCCCAGGGCGCTTGTTGCTTGTTTGGGGGTGGGGGGTGGGGGGGTGTCGTTTGGAGAGAAAAAAATAACTGATTAAATTTAGAGTTCATTCATTCGTTGGGTCAATTTCTTCTCCATAAAAATTAAGTAATAATAACCATCTCATCCTCTTCATAACCTCCCAACTGAACATTTCGCCTGTAAGTAATTTCAGCCATAGTTCCATCCCCTCATTTCCCAGTATTACACTAGACACTTGCAAGACATGTCTACCTTTGGAGGACAGGTCACTGACTAGATGGTAACATACAAACTAGGAGCAGCAGTCCAGTCAGCCCATCAAGCCTACTACACAACTTGAATTTAAAAATTGCTGTCTTGTTCACTAGTTTCCTTTTTGTTGAGCATTTTTAAATAAATCTCACAATCTGAAAGTTATAAGGATATATAATGTAATATTTAATTAACTGGGAAGACGGCGGCATTGTGGGAGTGTCACTGGACGAATACTCTGGGGACGTGGGTTCAAATCATGGCTGGTGGAATTTAAATTCAATTAATAAATCTGGAATATAAAGCTGGTCTCCATCATGGTGACCATGAAAGTATCACTGATTGTTGCAAAAACCCATCCAGTTCATTAATGTCCTTTAGGGAAGGAAATCTACCATTCTTATCCTGTCTGGCCTACATGCGAGTCCAGATCCCCGTTAATGTGGTTGACTCTTAACTGCTCTCTAAAATGGCCTAGCAAGCCACTCAGTTCAAGGGCAATTAGGGATGGGCAACAAATGCTGGGCCCTTTCCAGCTAGGCCCACATTCCATGAAATAATATATTTTTTAAATTGTTATTTGGTCCAAAACAGAAAATCCTCTGAACAGGGATTGGTGAAGATCCAGTACTATAAAGATTCTAATCATAAGGAATTCAATACATTATATATAGTACTATTCACTATCTAAAAGACCATACAATCATTTCACTAAAAAAGGCTTGATTTGTCCAGGTACAATGGAATATTTCTTCAAAACAAAAACAAAAATACCTGGAAAAACTCAGCAGGTCTGGCAGCATCTGCGGAGAGGAACACAGTTAACGTTTCGAGTCCAAATGACCCTTCAACAGAACTAAGTAAAAATAGAAGAGGTGAAATATAAGCTGGTTTAAGGGGGGGTGGGACAAGAGGAGCTGGATAGAGGGCCAGTGATAGGTGGAGATAACCAAAAGATGTCATAGATAAAAGGACAAAGATGTGTTGAAGGTGGTGATATTATCTAAAGGAATGTGCTAATTAAGGGTAGAAAGCAGGACAAGCAAGGTACAGATAGCGCTAGTGGGGGTGGGGTGGGGGGAAGGGATGGAAATAGGCTAAAAAGTAGAGATAAAACAATGGATGGAAATACACTTAAACATAATGGAAATAGGTGTGAAAAGAAAAATCTATATAAATTATTGGAAAAAACAAAAAGGAGGGGGAAAATCGGAAAGGGGGTGGGGATGGAGGAGAGAGTTCATGATCTAAAATTACTGAACTCAGTATTCAGTCCGGAAGGCTGTAAAGTGCCTAGTCGGAAGATGAGGTGCTGTTCCTCCAGTTTGCGTTGAGCTTCACTGGAACAATGCAGCAAGCCAAGGACAGACACGTGGGCATGAGAGCAGTGTGGGGTGTTGAAATGTCAAGCGACAGGGAGGTCTGGGTCATGCTTGCAGACAGACCGAAGGTGCTCTGCAAAGCGGTTACCCAGTCTGCGTTTGGTCTCTCCAATGTAGAGGAAACTGCATTGGGAGCAACGAATGCAGTAGACTAAGTTGAGGGAAGTGCAAGTGAAATGCTGCTTCACTTGAAAGGAGTGTTTGGGCCCTTGGACGGTGAGGAGAGGGGAAGTAAAAGGGCAGTTGTTGCACCTTCTGCAATTGCATGGGAAGATGCCGTGGGAGGGGGATGAGGTGTAGGGGGTGATGAAGGAGTGACCGGGGGGGGTGCAGGGAAGATGTGTCTGGTGGTGGCATCATGCTGGAGTTGGTGGAAATGGCGGAGGATGATCCTTTGAATGCGGAGGCTAGTGGGGTGATAAGTGAGAACAAAAGGGGGACCCTATCATGTTTCTGAGAGGGAGAAGAAGGCGTGAGGGCGGATGCGCAGGAGATGGGCCAGACTCAGTTGAGGGTCCTGTCAACGACCGTGGGTGGAAAACCTCGGTGATATTTCTCGGATATTTCTTCATGCTTCTCCAGTTCAGCAGTTGCTTAAGCATCACTGACATCTCTGCATCAGCAAATCCTATCAGTAAGTTATAACAGGTATCAAAAAAATAAAAAAATAAAAACTTTGCCCTCCACTTCCTTCAATAAACAAACAGCTAATGGGGAAGTGGCAAAGATCCTAGTCCAAAGGACTGCTCATTCTGTGTGATTACTGCAGCATGACCTGTGTATCAAAAGGACCTATTTATCATGCATAGTTGTGATCAATGAACTGTTACAACTATAGTGCTGTTAAGCCACTGAACCTAAAAGATTTTGTTACTAACTATTCCTAGAAATGTATATATGCCAAAGTAGAAAAGTAGCAACTCCCAGAAAGGTGACAACACAAAAACAGCTCTATATTTGAAATCAAATAGTTATATACGTGATAACTTGAGTGGTAAGTACACCCAACATTCTTTTACTTGTACTGGAAAGAAAATCACTTGAGGCGCAAAAGTCTGAAGGGAAAATTCAAATGTTGACGGTTCATTAGGAGCACATTTCTAGGTGGAACCAGGGCCATGCTTCCCTGGATAATATTGAATTATGTTAAAAATTATGAATTTTAGTTCATTTTAAAAATATTCACACTTTAAAAATGAGAATCTAAAAGCAAGGAAAAATCAAGTGACATTTGGATCTTCAACAATTACTGACCTAAAGATTACCACTATGGTGATTTCCATATATCCAGACCAAGCACCCAGTTCACAATGACACTGCACCCAATGCAACTTGTCCTTTCAAAGAATCATTGTATTCTCTATACTTCTCAATTCATATAAAGCTCTGTAAGCAGACATCAAGTTTGCCTCCTGGGACGCTGATGGCTACTTTTATCCACATAATTAAGCTATTTTTCACCGGTCCTTTAATAACCAGCATTTTTAATGCCTCCTTCTCACTTTTGGGAAATGCCTGGTAATGACTCAGTGCTTCATCAAGCAGCTCCCAGAGATTGGAAATTCACTTTCCATGAAATTGGAGCACAAGGCTCATGTTTGAATTACTGCATAATTTCTCTACCACCCCACCATAAAAATTGAACTTTTTTTTTTTACCTTTCTCTTGTGACAACTCCTCTTCCTGTCTTTGATGATGCGGCTTATAAGGTGCAGCTCCATGGCCCAGAGCATCAGCAACAAAACCATCAAGAAAAGATAATGAAGCATCAACCTAAGTAAGCAAAATAAGCTTGCTCATGAAATTACACAGCCACACTTTTCTGGCTGAAAGTTATATCCACGTGCAGAATTGAAAGTTAGTTGAAACTTCACAACCTTAAGCTCAACAAAATGTCACATTTAAATTTCCCCCTTCTCACAAAGCTGATGTCACCAGGTTCTTCAACCTCGCCAACATGGCATTCTTACCCGATAACCCCCATGTTCAGTTTCCAACAGGAATGGCCAGATAATCATTAGGAGCAAGAACACCCACTGATTCCACGATCCCCGGTTCCATACCCAGAGGTTGAAGGTAAACACTGTCAACTTGTCTCTGTGGTGGCATGCACCTTTCAAATAGAAAGACTGTGGGCTCAAGACTCACTCCAGGACTGAAGTACATAACCCAGCAGCGCTACATTGCAAGGAGGTGCTATCTTTCTGTTGGGATGTGAAACCAAAGCCAGAATTTTCCTTGGCAAGTGAGTTTACTCCCCCACCCCGAGTTCAGGAAATTTTCCTGTTGTCTCTCATCCCTCAGTCACTGCCACCAAAACAGATAATCGCCATTGTATGAAAACTGCCTGTCATGATTTCTGAAATAACAATGGTGACTGCACTTCAAAAATAATTCATTGGCTATGGATCACTTTGAAACATCCTTAGAAGGAGAAAGTTGCCAAATAAATCCTTTTTTTCTACTTAAAGCTCCACTGAGCTCCACTAACATAGGGATCAAATCTGGGACCTTGCTGATCTGTTTACTTCAGTTTCACACAGAGAACAGCACTTAGGAATTGAGGCAACCAGGAAGCTAGACACAGCTTTTTAATAAAACAATTATTCATTCTGTACTTTCAAGAATTAGTTCATATTCAGCATTTTCTAGCCCTACCTAAATACATTATTTTAATCTTGTTTTAAAAAAAAAAATCAATTATCATTAGGGGCTTACCACTATATCATCACAACTTGCATCCAAAGGTAAAACTGTGTCCATTAGCTCTCTATTCTCAACGAGCTGCTGCAACTCAAAAGAGCATTGTCTCAAACAAGAATCCATTGAATTGCCATAGTTTTGCATGACTTCAGGCAGTGCTTTGACATTCTGTGTCAGACGAAAGAGTTTGGTAATTGCACTCAGGATCCAGGCTTTTGTTTCTAAGCTTGCAGAGCATTTCCCAAGTAAACAATATAGGTTCTGTATGATGTCTTCTGGTTTGGCTTCTGTTTTGAGGTAGGAATACTCCCCCAGCACCTGATACATGTATCATACAAAAACATTTCAATCACTTAATGCCACATATGAAATGAATTACCATAATTTCTAAAAACAAAAGCACTGTTGCTTTGAGACATGCAAATGTTCTGTCACAGTTTTCCTGACCAAAATAAAGCAACCCATTTAGAATGAACAGATTGCATCAGGTGTATGGTCATAAAACCTCAGCCACTGTGTCTTAGCACAATTTTGCATGTCTCTGTGCAATGAAGTATACCAATGCCCCTTGCAGGTGGCATGAGATAATGAGGATGGGCAGATTTTTGTGATCGCTGTTCAAAAAGGGCGTGAAATTACAAAAGGATCATTAAAAATAAAATGCAAGCTCTTACAATGACCCAGGAATATCATCCAGGTAGTAGATGAACTGTAAAATCTAGAAAGGGCCCAAAACTGAATAGCCTACGTTGAGTTACTCAATCTTAGACAGAGTTGTGGCATGTATGTTACAACTGGCATCAATATTGCCTGGGTTAGGTAGGGACAGAATAAAGTAACAGCCAACTATTATGCTCCCAATTGGTATCAACCATCCCAGCTGGAAATGTTATGGTCAAATAGCCAATATAAATGGGTAGGCATCCAAAGCTTTACCCCAACAAATTGTCAACTCCTTCAGGAGGGGAAAATTGGTGAAAAAGTGTAAATTGGCATAAAAATTCTAAACTGATCAGTGTTGTGTTTTGAGCTGGTTGGAGAAATACTTACATGAGTTTACAAAAGTTTTAAGCAAACACAAGATTATCCTGTGCGCAATTAGCCAGTGAAGGAATAATATAATTTAAATAATAATATAATTATAAATCAAGAGGAGACGTTGGCATAGTGGTAATGGCACTGGACTAGCAATCCAGAGGCCCAAGTTTATGCTCTGGGTACAGGGGTTCAAATCCCACCAGAGCAGCTGGTGGAATTGAAATTCAGTTTGTAAATCTGGAATATAACTCTAGTTTCATGGTCACCATGAGGCTATCACCAATTGCCGTAAAAACCCATCCGGTTCACTATTTTCCTTTAGGGAAGGAAATCTGCCATCCTTACCTGCTCTGGCCTACGTGTGACTCCAGACCCACTGCAACGTGGTTGACTCTTAACTGCCCTCAGGATTGGCCTAGCAAGCCACTCAGTTCAAGGGCAATAAGGGCAACAAATGCTGGCCTTGCCAGTGCCCCCCACATCCCATGAAAGAATAAAGGAAAAAGACACATCCAGTTCATAAATGCTTTTTCCAGCAAGCAGACAGCAGAATGCCTGCCTTGTGAACAATGGGTGTGGGTCTCTGGGCTTACCTGTCACTTCAATTCACCAGTCAATGGGGTCGAACTGTCAGTTTTCAATAGGTCTGCCATCAGTCCATGCAAAACCTGTAATTGTTTCACTGTCATTGATAGGCACTTCTAATCAGTTCAGCTTCCCTGATAAATATTTCAGAATGAGATTGATAGCACAATACGTCCCTACACTGCCGGTCTACTACTAGCCTACTTAATTCATTTTAGCTGCAAGCTTACCCAGCTCATAACCTGCAGGAATCTCTGAGGGTATTGAATATTCTTTTCCAAAAGGGCAAGATAGGAATTCACAGCATAAAGCCTCAGCTGTTTGTCTTCTGCTTCATCATCAAATCCTACAGAAGGGTTAAAAAACGTTGCATCTTAAATATTGAGCTGTAAATGTTTTCTACAAAATATATCTTCAAGAGTCATCTTCGGAAAAATCTAAACGTTTTCAATATAGTCAACCATATAAATTATATGATTGAAAGATATATATTACAAACTACACCCACATTTGCACCCACAATTTCAAATCAAGATAGAAAAATTTATTTATTAAAAAACATTTTTAAATGGGGTTGTTAGTGTGATAAAAGAATTACTCAAGTTCGTATAGGAAATGAAGAAACTGCAATTGGTAAGAATTTAAAAGCTATTCTCACTGCCATGTAAAAGGCATGACATTAAAAGAACAATTAATGAACTGAAATTACTATGCCACATGTTAGAACTGTCCAAGACTTATATTTATACAGCATCTTGCTGTCTAATTACCTTCAGCCAGCAGCCTCAGGAAGTTGTTTGGGATATCTGATGGTATCATATCTCCACCAATTGAGAACACTGCATTCATGGTTTGTATAAACCACTCATTGTTGGGAGCATATGTTTATGGGTTGTCAAGGACAAAACCAAAGCCAAAATAGAAACTATTTCTGCAACATATACTTCTTGTGGGTTGGGAGAAATGGGTAAGGTGTACTTCAATATAAAGTTGCACTGAACAGTATATTAAAAAAAAGACAATTTCCTAGTTTAGAGGCTTTTTAAACTAATGCTAATTTCAGATTATCTCCCTTTTACTACTTTTAGCAAAAGAAACTACAGATTAAATAGCGTTCCCACTTTATTCTCTCAGCTACATTTTTGCTAAAATTAGCTAATAAGTGTTGCTCTGCATTCTTATGCCTGGCACACACATGGATATAATTAACAGCCTCAAACTAGATGCTTTAATTAATGTATCTGCTACAATGCACTTTAACTTCAGGGAAGCCTGGATAAGGAACGTAACTGCAGTAAAATTCATTTAAATCCACTTCCATTTACTCAATAGAATGCATTTTTTGAAAGCTGAGATTTATAATGTTCCTAACTTCTGCCAGCAATGCAAACTGTTAAGTGAGGTGTGAATTTTCATTTTCTTTGTTGTGCTGCATGATACAACCAAAAGGGAGTGCAAAATAATTCTTAAAGATACAATGATCAGTCAAATCATTCTGGAAAAACAAAAATAGGGCTGATTAAAAATGAAAATAGAATTCAATTTTATCAATATTTTCGCTAGTGTCCTTATTTCCCCTTCATTCAGTGCCCAATTTCTTCCTACCATAAAGCACCCCAGAATGTCATCTTGTGCATAATGAGTGATACGGAAATGCAAACCAATAATACAAATGTAACTATATCACAAGGTAAAATTTCACTTTGCCAATACATAGAAAGGGGAGCAGAAAACAACTGTCCTTCATTCCAACCTGAAAAATAATAAAACAAACATGGGTCGTGGAAATCACTGCATTCACTGCCCCACCTTTAACTCACTCAAAGTACCCAAGCAACCGCTTAGTGCTTATGAGCTGGTGAATCATCGGATTTTGCCATTTGCAAAATAAATGCCACTAGTACACTGTTTTCAACTTTAATTTATCACTGAATAATAATTCAGTTTACATTTAACAAACATCTCCAACAGAATCAGAATTACAAACACCAATTTCAATCTGTGCCAGAATGCTTTATTAGTCAGTCCCCATATTTTCAATCTCAGCAACCCTCTCCTTCTAATTATGAAATAAAAAAGCACTGCCCATTAGTTCACACAGCACCGACAAATCTTAACTGATTTGCTGTGATGAAAGGATATTTTTCAGCAAGTTCTGCTACTTTGCCAACTAAACTGATGGTGATGTATTCATCTTTGCTTTGCCTCAGATAGTCCAGCATTTTTTGGACTATAACAGCTACATTTTGTGCATTAGTGATTCGGTAGAGCAGTTCTAGTGTCTGTGGAAAGAGCACAACTCAGATGACATTAAAACAGTAAGACAGTATGACTGAAATCAGGAACCATTTAATCAAGCTGTAAATTAAATTGGGAAAAATTAATTGTCCAAGGCTCATACACACTTTCCACTCCCCAGAATCAATCTTCAACCTTGATTTGCAGCCTATGGTGACTCTTATGAATTTGAAAAAAGTATAAAATTACATGCTGGTGAACAATGTGCTCAATGAGTCTTCACATCAATGTTTTGAATATTAACACCACCATTTCATTAGACTTAATATTCAAACAACCTAGGTCAAAACAACTCTTACCTCTCGCTTTATAATCGGGTCAGGGTGATCTAGGCACTCAATTATGGTCATTTGGTGCTGAAGAACTAGATTCAAATCTTGCTGGACTACATACGTGAGGGCTTTTAACCCTGGAACATGAAAATGCAATGGTTCACTTTTCGAAATGTACGTAAATATAAAATAAAAATGCGAGCAATCATTTCGCAGAATATTCTTACCCAAATATTTCAGGTTGTTTTTAGGTGATAAGATAAATTTTCCATTACACTTTGCTGCCTTTTCCAATAGATCTGCCTTTGGATGAATGGTATACACTGTTTGAATACACTCAAACAAAATTGCTGGAAAACAGTATTAAAGTAGAAGTTGATATAATATGGAAGTTACAGTCTCAAATAAGTCAGCTCAAATTCAGACAAAATAAGCTATAAAGGAATCCAAACAAACAATTAAAGTAAGGCTAAAGTGTTTGCAAGTTTTGTACTTCATTTACCACACAAAGTTCTTACAATTACACTATAGGAGAAAGAAAGTTCGTACAAATTATTGCGACTAATGGTGGAAAGTACTGTTACTGGAGTTCATATAACACATCTTGTTTTACGTGGAATAATTTATAGTGCATAATGTGAACATACAAAAAATACTAAAATATACATTTCAAACTAAGCATTTAAAATGTGGCATATCTAGCAGACTATGAATTTTCCAATGACCCACTGTAGGATAAATAACAGATAACACTTCATTTTCTGCTACATTCCACTCATAAAATTGGTGATACAACAATTTGGCAGGGTGGTGGGGGAGGTCGGGAACAAAGGAAGCCTTTTTTGTGGTCAATCAAATGCTACTTCCATAATAGAGCAAGAGCCAAGCACTTGCAGGTCAGGTATAACACTACATCTTGTAATCACAAATTGCAGCCTATCTCAAATCCGCTAATCTTAAATCTCCTGTACTGCTCTATTGATTGTGATAATTGCCCCAACCCTGGCTGCAGACTCCAAAACTACAGATTCTAATGCCAGTATGTAGATGGTAAATGACCTGCACCTGCAAACAATTTAACACTAATTCAATCTTGCTTTGAAAACTGAAACAGCTTGCATTCATTATTGATCAAAATTCAAGTTAAGATTACTGGCTGAGTTACTTCACACATTGTTTAAAAAACTGTAAAACAGCAGTGGGTTTATTCACTAAGATTTCAACAGAGAACGCTGCTGGTTCTGTATCCGAGTTGCCAGTCATGACATTTCACTTACAATATACAGAAAGTTCAGAAGTCTGCATCTTTGATCAAAAATAACAACCAAAAAGAAAATATGAACTGCCAATTAATGGGCTTTTAATTTAAAAATCATGTTTCGCATTCAAAGCAATTGGGCCCACAGCAAAACAGCACCTTCACCTTCTTAGGCAGAAGGCACAATTATCCCAGTTGGTAATCTGATTTGCACCAGGAAAGTTACTCCCCCAGGCTTCTGTTTAAATTTTAAAAAGGCAAATCAACCGTGATTGGTCAAGGCATTGCCATGGGGAATGCACCAGTGAACAGTTGTCCCCCATTTTTATTTATTCATTTATGGGATGTGGGCGTCGCTGGCTAGGCCAGCATTTATTGCCCACCCCTAGTTGCCTTTGAGAAAGTGGTGGTGAGCTGCCTTCTTCAACCGCTGCAGTCTATGTTGTGTAGGTACACCCACAGTGCTGTTAGGGAGAGGGTTCCAGGATTTTGACCCAGCGCCAGTGAAGGAACAGGGATATATTTCCAAGTCAGAGTGGTGAAAAGCTTGGAGGGGAACTTCCAGGTGGTGGTGTTCCCATGTATCTGCTGCCCTCGTGTTTCTAGATGGCACGGGTCATAGATTTGAAAGGTGCTCCCTCAGGAGCCTTGGTGAGTTTCTGCAATGCATTTTGTAGATGGTACACACTGCTACTACTGTTCACGGTGATGGAGAGAGTGAGTGTTTGTGGAAGGGCTGCCAATCAAGTAGGCAAAGATGCTTTTGTTCAGAGTCCACTTGCCAACCAATCAGGATCCTTTTCTCATACAGTATAAATTGTTGTTCCCTTTGAAATTTAGTATTCTTGAGTCTACTCTAATGGATGCAAAACAAAAAGCTTTATCAGCATGTCTTTTGTTTTTAAGAACTACTCAGGTTCTGCACTACCAAGCAACTGTTCACTATTCCTTGGTTTGAGAACTGATCTACATATAATCTGCTCCTTGGTACAGACAATTAAAGCATTTGCTGGTTACCTACCATAAGTTATATTGTGGTTGATTTCAGCTCTTCGCAAAGACTCGTCGAGAACATCATACATTAGTTCACTCGTTCTGTCCCAAAAAGAACAATATCACATTTCAGAGTGATTGCAGACTTAAATTAATGAAGCACCAGGTAAACACATGAGAGCAAAAAGAAAAATAGAAACAAAGAAAAGAAACTTGCAATTGTGTCTCATCTTTTACAAGCTCAGGGTGTCCCAAAGCACTTTACAGCAGTACTTTTGAAATATCGTAACATTTAGGCAAACTTGCTACCCAATTTGTGCACAGCAAGGTCCCAAAACAGCCATGAGGCAAATGGCCATATAAACTGCTTAAGTGATGTTATATGAGGGATATATCTTGATCAGTGCATCAGGGAAACTCCTCTGCTCATCTTCAAATAAAGCCACGGGATTTTTTACATCTACCTGAGGGAACAAATGGGGTCTCAATTTAATATCTTATCCAAAAAAATGGCACCTCTGACAATGCAGCATTTCCCCAGTACTTTGCGATGAAGTGTCAATCTAGATTGCGTGCTCAAGTCACTGGAGGGGCTTGAATGCACGGCCCTGTGACTTAGAGCTGAGAGGGCTATCAGTGAACCAAGGCTTACAGCTAAGAATCTAATTACTATTAAAAATAGTAAACTATCCTACATGCACTTCTTTGCAGACAATTTGTCCCTTTAATCATCTTCCCTCCTGAAAATGTTGCCTTTTGCTGGGGTACACAAGTGTAGGCCTTTCTCCAGTACCTCATCCCAGTAACCAAAGGTCTAGGGTGACTAAAGCCTAGAGATCAAGAGCTGGTGGACTGTCGAAAACCAAAGATAGGGGTTTCATATCTGTGTTGCTTTCATGATGCATGCGGGTATTAAACCATCAGGTGAAAGCAAATTTTAAAGTTCCTTGCACAACAGTGATATTTCTCACGAGCTGAGTTAATGCATCAACTGGAAGTAATTTTATTATTTAACTACATCTAGCCAATAATTTAAGATTTTTTTCATAAATTGTAATGGGGTTTGTAATTTTTCAAAAACAAAAATCCATCCTAGATAAACCCCAACCAGCTAGTTAAAGACTCTAAAACAAAAATACCTGGAAAAACTCAGCTGGTCTGGCAGCATCTGCGGAGAGGAACACAGTTAACGTTTCAAGTCCGAATGACCCTTCAACAGAACTAAGTAAAGATAGAAGAGAGGTGAAATATAAGCTGATTTAAGGGGAGGTGGGACAAGTAGAGCTGGATAGAGGGCCAGTGATAGGTGGAGATAACCAAAAGATGTCACAGACAAAAGGACAAAGAGGTGTTGAAGGTGGTGATATTATCTAAGGTATGTGCTAATTAAGGGTAGAACTCTCTGTGTTCCCCTCCGCAGATGCTGCCAGACCTGCTGAGTTTTTCCAGGTGTTTTTGTTTTGGATTTCCAGCATCCGCAGTTTTTTGCTTTTATCTTAGTTAAAAACTCTAGTTGAGTCAGGACACAGACAGAAATGTTGATTGAATGTTTGCTCCTAGTTTTACACTAAAGGATAACAAATTTTTAAACTGTAAAGAGACCTGGATGATGTGTCAAATTATAACTCAATCAACATTACTAACGTAGATGCATTCTGCATTTAACTTTAAACTCATTATAACTGACAAGCTGTAGACTTTGACAAAAGCTACAAATCTATATAACGATGACAACCAACAGGCAATTCAAGGAAATGTTAAAAGGCATTCCAGAATCCTTCAATTTAAATACAACAGATGATGCATAGAAATTAAAATGCCTTTGAAGTGGGACATTGAAATATTCAGTTTGACATGTATTAATGGCTTTATAATAGACACGTAGTTATGAGAGCTCTTTAAAAGCATGATGGAAATATAGCCAACACTGCGCACGATGGGGTATGTAGCCAATACTGTAGGAACCTAGATAGGAACGCAAGCTGTAAAATTTAATGGCCTTCACAGTTTGGGTAAACAAGGTGTTAAGGAGATAAGGAAACAGATAGGGGTTATTAGACCTCAGACACTAACAAATCTCCCCAGGCCAAAAGCTGAGACAACAGGGAACATCTGCGAGCATGAATTGTCTCACTCACTGATTAAGTTATGTGATGTATGTGCTAAAGCAACATCAGTGATTGAGATAAAAACACAGAGATAAAAACAGAGATTAAAACTTTTCTTCTCCGCCGATGCTGCCAGACCTGCTGAGTTTTTCCAGGTAATTCTGTTTTTGATTTTGTATCAGTGATCGAGGACTGTACCAAACAGTGTAGTGAAATGTGAGAACCTAGAACTATAAATTGTGAAACAGTCTTTGTATTATTGAGAGATCCTTGGGAAAGCAACCAGGATAGATCTGATCTCTCCCAGCATATGCTTGAATAAAATCTTTGCTTACTTGAAGCTTACAGACTCAAGAGTGGTCATTTTTACCACAACACCTTATTAAAGAAAGAAGTGGCATTTACATTACGCCTTTCATCACCTCCACTTTTCCGTTATGAGTTCCTATGTCGACATTTATAATGGGAGCTGCTGACATATACTTGTCACATTTCTCATCAATACAATTACTGCAAAACGGGACACAGGTACCTTATCCACTTGTGTACAAAACCAACCCCATGACTTTTGGCCTAAAAGTCGTAATTTTTCATATACCTCGTGTAAAAGTTGATCTTAATTTTTCAGGGATCCATGCCAAAACATTTCAGAATCAAAATATAATCTGGAAAATGTTAACGATTGATTCCATTGTAAATGTATAAATACTAATGAAAATGAATACTGGTAAATAAAGGCATAAACCATTTGCACGTTTAAGTTCTATTTATTCAAATTATTACAGTGATATGATAATATGAATTATTCTGTGTTGTCACTTCATTCCAATGTGATGGTCTTTTCTGGATTTCATCTGAGCCCAAATCAAGCACACATCAACCCATCAAAAACAATACCCAAATAAAAGTAGTTTTAAACTTTTGGCCGAAAACATTGTTCTCAAAAACACAACTTTTACACAAGTATATATATTTACAGTGTGGCAAGTTTACAGAGGCAGTTACCATTATAAACATGGATACAGGAGCCTATAAACCAAAATATGTACAGAAATAAGGACAGAGTGTACGACTTTGACAAATTTACATCTATGCATAATGCCCAAATAACTTTTGGTCTCTGCTCAATTTCAGCCGAAAACTACATTTTGTTTTTACTTCCCATATGCAATGTTATGGGAAACTAACTTAAAATCCTTGCATTGATAGCTGTAACGCCCCAGCACGTTGAAATCCATGGTTAACTCTGTAATGGTGCTGCCTGCTGCTCTTACTTGGTCCAGAGGTGGTGCTGTAACATTCTTCTGCCTGTAATAAGCATACCATTTTCCCACAGGAACATCAAGCAATGTCAATGTGAGATTTCCTTATAACAGTTTCGTTTCCAAGCATGGCAATATTAAACTTAAAAAAAAGGAAAACTCGGTGAAGTACAACTTACATCTGATCATCCTTTCCCAATAATCTCAAAATTCTCAGCAGCTGAATCTGTAGCCAAGGTGCTGGGACACTATGATAGTTGAAATCCACTGCTAGTTTTCCTCCAACTACTTGCTTGAGAATTGTTACAAAGCTCCCAGTTAAATCTTTATAGGCACCTGTATTTTCCTAAAATTGAAGAATTAACTATTAAGTCCTCTAAAACTTAAAAACAAACACGACTGTTTCATAAAGTTTGCTAGTTCATCACTCCTTCCCTCTGGCCTAGAGGGCACCACTTGGTGCAGCTCTAAGCCATTCAAGACAAAAGATGTTAGTTTGATTTCTAGCATATGCTGAATTAACCACTGTAACTGGGTTGTTTTCGTTGCTCTTAGGACCTGTGTGCTGTGAGGTAGAGGAGGATGTCAACAAGGGATCCCATTTCTAAATGTTATCCAGTGGCTCCTACTGGAAAATGCAGCTAAATGCACATCGGGGGATGATGAATTATGCTCAGCTGCGAAATCAACTAGTCAAATGGTCAGACAACGCTTGTGGGGTTCACGCACCATACCCCAGAGTCCGCACCTTGACAGCATTACTAAACAACACGCAAGAATTTTTAAAAATTGTTTCCCATTCATCCAAATTTATCATTCCACTTTTAAAGTTCCAGTGCAAATTGATGACTTAGAAAAACTTGCAAATAGATCATGAGTTGTGGCTTAGATCGGGAGGGGAAAAAAACTGCCAACAAAAATAGCTTATTTTTTCCATTATTAGTTATAGCATGGTACCTTAATCAGCAATAGGTAGATGTGAAGGGAGGCAGCCATGACTCCTGGGTCCCGGTCACACAGAGCTTTCCTAAACTTGTCATGAATGTGTTGAACTTGGTTTGGAGCAATAAGATAAAATTTGTATAGGGTAAGTACTGCTTTTCTTCTTATTATTTCCCTATAAAGAAGCAACATTTTGTTTTTAGAACACTTCTGTACATTGCTTACATTCACAATTATTCATTTAAACATTCTCAGAAAAGCACTCATCAGGAGCCAGGGCATTGTTTATAAAACAAGTGCAAGTATAAAATGTGTATTTTCTGTTATAAGCAATCTGTCAAAAAATATTACAATTATTGTAACTTTCAATCCCCTCCCTCCATGTTCCTTTAATGGGTTACATGCTCCTTCTCAAATAGAGTGGTCAAGAATTCTTGTTACCGTCCTCTGCAGTTCAGTATCATGAAAAAAAACATGGATTTGTATGGACCTGCAAATTCTCCAGTTGTTCATGGTGACTTACGCAATGTGGTGGTTTACAGTGACAGAGTACAATACTATTATTCCAATTTTAAGGTAAAGCTGTGTTTAAGGAGTCTGTTCCCTTAAGGCCATATTCTAACCACTAACAGCAAACACAGGCTGAGGTCAGAATTTAATTATGGTATAGTGACAGCAGTGTATAAATGGAATGGTACATGGACATTCTCGGCTCTGGGTCTGAAGGAAATACTTGGAATGACTGCCCTAATTAACATTCTTCACCTCTTGAAATTTGACATCTTGTCAACTTTGATATGGACAGAAGTGTGCAATATCACACTTGGAAGTACTGCTATTGAGAAACTGGCCACAATAAATTCAATAAAGTTACAAGAAAAAAAGGTGGCTGCTATTTGGTCAAGAAAAGCAAAAGATAAATTTATCTGCAGGGCTTGGTTCAAAACAATAACAGTGGTCTCTACGTTAGTAAATTAAGTCCAATCCTTTTAATTAGCATCAAATGCAAAACAGCACAGATATGCTGGATCTAGATCAAGTCAATTAAGACACTAATCCTGTGCATGAGAACAGTAAACTTAAACAATTCTCAAACTTCAGGGTTTTTGTTTCAGGAAAGGAGTTAGTGGAAACTGCCAGTGTTTCATGCCCAATACTTCACTAAACTCTAAAGCTATCTTTATACCTACCTTGCTGGGATGTTACTGCCATTGGTTTGAGTGCTGCTGCCAATCCCAGCCTCTAATTGGCAGATTTGCAAATCTAGCTAACAAGTGGACACAGTAAGAAAAGATAGGAATTTTCCAGGTGGCAGAGCCACCAGTAACTCGAGATGCATGTCGTGAACTAACCATATTACAGCCCTCTAAACTCAGTATAGTAGCTGTTTAAGAATAGTAAATGGATTCCACGTGAGGCATATACACTACTCGGGAATTTAATTTTTAATAGAATATCACACACTCTGGTACTGGTGAATATGGAATGAAAATACCTTTATGCGCTATTTTCAGATATTTTACTTCTTCCCAAGTTAGTTTGTTTACAGTATGTTGCAATTTTAAACCAGAACTTTAGGCAGTTTCAATTTCAATTAAATTACTTCACTATGTTCAGTCAACAGAGAAAGCCCTGCTATAGAGCCGCAATGACACTCCTCAGGAATGTGTGCAGGTTGGGGTGCTGCAGGCTGCTCAACATTATCCAGTGAGAGAATGTAGCATTTTCCAACCACTGAATGCTTGGGGTTTTTCTTTGCTTATACTGACTGGCAAGTTAGGACTATTTTAAACTTCTCTCCAAGTTGGGGAGTTGGGAGGCGGTGGGCAGGAAGATTTCTTCTGTTACCTATTTATAGCAAAATGCTAAGTATGATAAAGGACTTATCATGTTATTATGCACAGCAAACAGTGCGAATCTTCTCCCATCCCAATGAAAATGTTAGTGAATCCAGTAAAAAAAACAGTGCAATACAAAACCCTGGCTAGATTCAGGTTATGAAACAAGTGCTCATCTTGCCTTAAAAATGACTAAATGTTGCCATTTTATAATAACCTTTCTTTATATTCCCTTACTTAGAGTGCTGAAGTTTCTCTTCAACCAAAGGAAGAACTGCAGGGATCATATCTGGTGGAAAAAGCTGGCTGGCAACAGTCAGAGCCATGCACACCTCGAGAAGGTTAGTGCTCTGCAGATCCTGAAGTTAGAACAAGAGTTTCCAGAATTAAAGTCAGCAGTAGTGCAAATCTGAGTTTCATATGCAAAAGCTGGATGTTCTCATGTACACAGGCAGACAAGTTGCATTAACATAAGTGCCATAAGAAATAGGAGAAGACCATACGGCCCCTTGAATCTGCTCTGCCATTTAATGAGATCATGGCTGATCTTCCACACATACATAAAAAGTGTTTTATTATTCAACCCACCAATGTACAGAAATTTTCAGCAATATGTTACTTCTAATAGAAACAGTTCATCCAGAGAGCGTGGAAATCCTGGGACAGAAGCAGGCGATTCAGCCCAATGCAACTGCGCAGGCTCTCTGCAAGAACTCAGCTAGACCCACTCTCCCACCCATATTGTTACCCTTAAAGTGACATCTGTTACATATGTTTTAACCCAACAGATTTTGTTCAAGTAACATGGCAAGAGTTAGTGTACTAAGAAAAATTCGTTCCTTATTCATTCAATTTTATTTTAGCTCTCCTGCTCACTGTGAAACCAACATTTTCTTTTAAATAATGCATCCAAAATAAAATTATAAAGCCACTGTTGATGTGGAAGTCAAGAACATCAGTACAAAAGACAAGGCTGAAGCATCTGCAACCATCTTCAGCCAGAAGTGGATAATCCATCTCAGCCACCTCCAGAGGTCCCTAGCATCACAGATGCCAGCCTTTAGCCAATTCAATTCACTCCACGTGACACCAAGAAATGGCTAAAGGCACTGGGTACAGCAAAAGCTGCAGACCATGACAACATCCCAGCTACAGTATTTAAGACTTTGTTCCAGAACTAGCCATAGCCCCAGATAAGCTGTCCCACTACAGCTACAACACTAGCAACTAATCAACAATGTTGAAAATCTCCCAGTTATGTCCTGTTCACAAAATGCAGGACAAATTCAATCCAGCCAATAGACATCCAGTGTTATGGCACTGCCGATAGTAAATGCCGAGCTGGTCAAATCACAAAGAGAAACTCGAAACAACTGCAACAACTTGTTTTTCAATTTATATGTTGAGAGATGCGGGCTTTGAATTCAGTAGTAATAAGACCATTGAGCCTTATAGGTTTTTACAAAACTAGATTAAACATTTATTAGTAAGAGAACTGGTTTTTAAGCACATACATGTCACCTTTCTAGACCCCTCCACTGTTGCTAAATTATCAGACTACTAATCCAAGATCCAAGTACTGAATGAGCAGGAACTTCCTCCAATTAATCATTGGAAAGACTGAAGCCCCTGTTTTCAGTCCCTGCTCCAAACTCCATTCCCTCTCCCCGTCACAGCTCATAGCTGCTGAAACTGTCATTCATGCCTTTGTTGCATCCAGACTTGACTTCCAACACACTCCTGCCGGCTGGTCTTCCACATTCTATACTGTGTGAACCTGAGGTCATCAAAAATTCTGCTGCCCATGTCTTTCTGCATGTCCCAATCCCCTATCACTCCTGTGCTCACTGACCTACATTGGCTCCTGATCCAAGCAACATCTTGACTTTAAACTTCTCATCCTTGTTTTCAAAATCCCTTGGCCTCCCCCCTCCCTACCTCTGTAATCTCCTCCAGCCCCACAACCCTCCAAGGTATCTGTATTCATCTAATTCCGGCCTCTTGTGCATTGTAATTGCTCTACCATTGGTGGCCACGTCTTCAACAGCCTAGGCCCTAGAGCTCTGGAATTCCTTCCCTGCACTGCTCCACCTCACTTTCCACTTCTAAGACATTCCTTAAAAATGACCAAGCTTTTGGTCATTTGACCTAATTCTCCTTATGTAGCTTGGTGTCATATTTTGTTTAATAATGTCCCTGTGAAGTGCCTTGCAACGCTTTATTACATAAGAGGTGTTAAATAAATCTAAAATGCTGTTTTTATAGCGTTTTTAACATAGGCAAAGCAAGTCAATGCACTGCACATAAGTATAATCAGACAGTAATTGACACCAATCCAAAGGAGGTTTGGGGGTTGTTGAGTTGTTGAATAGAACCTGGGATAGGTTTTAAACTCGATTTTGACAGGATATAAACAAGCAGATGTACCAAAATGTTGTTTTGTCACTTATGAAATACTGCGCAGGCAACATGAAAGTGAACAAAAGCAGCACCATTCCAAATGCCAATAAGTACTGCTGTAAAGCAAATGTTCATCACTGCTTTGACACACAAGGCACATTATTCCTGCATTAATATTCCAGACATATAATGAACCAGTGTTTAACGTATGAATAAAAAAGGTTTAAAAGAATTTCAAATTATTTTGCCTGTACACATACATCAGCTTGATATATTCACATACTCCAAATCTGATAATTTATTCTGAATATCACTTTTGTAATACATAAAATTTAACCATTTACAATGATGCTAGGCATTAATTACTCAACTTTCAATTGTTGAAGCTATATTTTATGAACCACATTTAAGTTTGCCAACTAATTAACTTATTAACAGCTACTGTTTGGCCAAATGCACTGTCTACAGAGCACTTCCAAATAACACGTTACAAACCTAATTCTCTATCACAAAATGCTGCGCTCAACCATTTTCTGTCATCGACAATCAGTCTTTCTGTGCGGGATCAAAGCAGATTTGTGAGGTATCTTGATTAGTTCATGGTAGCCGCCCTGTAAAATCACTAATCTTAAACTCTGGATGGTAAAGAATTTTTTGAAACTTAGCCTGTAAAAGACCGATGTCATTTCGGTCATCGATTATACATTTCTCCAGATCTTCATGAGATATAAAGGAGGAGGGGTGACTGGTAACTGAATCAATATTTCCCTTTAACACAGAGTTAAAATTACCCCTAAATTTTGTAATCATTAATGCTTGCAATGAATGTAGGGTCTCATTTGGGTCAAAAGATTACAGTTGCTGTCCATGTGAATGAGATTTAAGAGCCTTTTAAAAAATTTTATATTTGATTTCTCTCCCCTGGCAACTTTGCAAACTCCCCACTCAGGAGGATGGCCACTCCTAGATCCCTGCCACTCTAATCAATTGCTAAGAGGACCAAGAAGGCAATGCGTATGGGCAAGAGGCAATATGCACTCGCTTTCTTTAAACATTTCCTTCCTGGGATAGTCTTGGGAAGACCCTCACCTGCATTCAGTGCCACCCTGACGATCTGGATAGGAGTAATAGCTTAACATGAGAAACACACAGGTGGACACACAGCCTTTCACTGAGGCACAACAGGTCGGTGCATTAATGCCCTTCCTTCCAACACCCTCAAGATTGATTTTCTTTAAGTCAGCTAATGACAAACCTACAAAAATACAATTTTCTTTAAAATAAAAAAAATCCTAATTGTCAAGTAAAATTCTTAGCTGCTATTAAACTAATTGGGACCAGTAGGTAACAACTGTAGAGATGATATTCAAAGTACATTCAATTGAATGTTTTTTTTTAAATTGAATTTCAAGGGGGATGGATTTCTTCTGTGTTATATTTAACAAAATAGCAAACATGATAATAATTTTAGAACACACTGCTCACAGGGGAGATTTTCTCCCAATGCCCATGTGATGCCGTGTTGAGCATTACAAATAGACTACCAGTATGGCACAGAATGAAATACTTTTTTTAAAAAAAAAACACGTCATCATATTAAAACAGCAAATATAAAAAAAAGATTCATCATTTCTTCAAAGTACAATTACTTAATTAAAACTGATAAAACTTGGCACATTTTTTCTTGCAGAATTAGTAACAATCTTCTCCTTACAAACTTCCCTCGTTTTTCCTCAAATTTCTCAGATTTGGAAGTTCGATACCACTACAACTTACCACTACACACTCATTACCAAATATTGAAGACACCAGGCTACTCGTGATTTTCACACACAGTCCAACTCCTTTACAGGAAGAACAGGCAAAAAGCCCTCTGTGCTGCGAGATCACCTGATGGACACTTTTACTTTGAATAAAGTGCTAAACTCCTACTTTTCCTAAATTGGATTTGTGTGAAAAAAAAGCAGACTGCAGTGTATATAAGCAGATGGTTGTACAACACTGTAATCACAGCATTTTATTTTTACAGGTGCTGAATTTGTTTTCTCAATTGAAGTGTTGGAGAAATAATCCAATAGATTTTGGTAATGTTTAAAAACTGAGCACAGATTCCAGATTTAGAACAACCGAAAAGCACAGTATTTTGGCATCTTTGGCTGATCACAAAGGAATTTAGATATATGTTGGTTTAAAGCTAGAGCTCATTCGTCTCAAAACATTATCCATTAAATGATTTCCTCTGGCATCCAGACTAAGAAAACAAAGCTATAATTACAACACCAGATAGCCCACCCGTTCAAGTTCATTGCAACAAGCAAGGCTCAATGAACTTGATGAACCGTTTCTTGGAACAGAGAATTAAACAGGATTGCTAGCAACAAATGTAACAGAACTAAGTGGTTTGTTCCTGATTATTATCAGAAAAGAAAAAATTTGCAGGGCAACGGGAAAAAGGCAGTGGGGTGACATCAGGTGAATTGATCCAGCACAAACATTGTGGGCTAAATGGCCTCCTTCTGTGCTGTAACCATCCTATAATTTTTTTTACACTTTAGTTTGATATACTAGTATTTTTGCCACTAACAAATAGATGGTAAGAGTTAACATGACTCATCTTCACTTCTCGAAAGATTATCGACCTGAATCCTTAACTCTGTTTCTTTCTCCACAGATGGTGGCAGGCTCTAGTATTTCCAGCATTATCTGCCTTTATTTCATCTTCACTTCTGTTGCGTTCTAACCATTGACGTATCATATCATCAAAGATTTAAATGCTAATTGAGTGCATTGTTTGAAATGATCCAGTATTTATTTCATGAAGAGATATTAATATCTATGTTATTGGAAATTATTCTTAAATTGGAATTATAATAGGGTGTGTGTCTGTGTGTGGGTTAATAGGATTAAAGCCAGCTAGTCTGGGTGCTTTGATGTATGGTAGTTTGCGATGTTAATTAGATAAACGTAAGGAGGAGAAGGTGAAGTGTAAATTTGCATTTGTTGAATAAACCATTCAAAGGAATGGGTGAAATCTTGCACCTAGCTGGAAGATGCCAAGTATGACTATATTACTGATAAAATTAGTGGGATGAAAATGTTATTGTTGGAAGATGTAACATTAAAAGCCTAGGACATAATGGAAAATTTACATTCAAAGGAAAAGCTGGGTATAAACAGAAAGGAGTTTGTGTGTAGGTCAGAGGCATTTAAGGTCTAAACAGCCTGTAAGCCTACAACTGTGTCTGCAAAGGAACCAAATTGCAAGGAACCTCATTTTGAATTTGTAAGGTCAAATGTGCTTTGCCTAGTATCTGTTTAAAGTCAATGGATTACTGTTGCTTTGGTGAAGATTTACCTGAGTGATTAATTTGGGGATTTATTTAAAAGTTATTGCGGTAGTAATTTGTAGATATGTGTATGTTTTTAGTTTGTTGTTAAATTAATAATTTAGTTTTATATAAAAAAACCTTTGAGGCTCGATGGTCTTATTCCTGAATTCAAAGCTGCATCTCAAACATACCAATTTAAAATATAGGTTGTGACAGTTGTTCAAGTTTCCCTCTGAGATTTAAACAACTCAGCCTTTACAAACAGTGTCATAACAATATTTGTTCATGGGATGTGGGCGTCGATGTCTTGGTCAGCATTTATTGCCCATCCCTAATTGCCCTTGAGAAGGTGGTGGTGAGCCACCCTCTTGAACAACTGCAGTCCATGTGGTATAGGAACACCCACAGTGCTGTTAGTAAGGGAGCTCCAGGATTTTGCTCCAGCGACACTGGAGGAATGGTGACATAGTTCTAAGACAGGAGGGCGTGTGGCTTGGAGGGGAATTTGCTGGTGGTGCTGTCCCCATGCATCTATTGCCCTTGTGTCCTTCTAGATGGTAATAGTCACGGATTTGGAAGGCCCTGTCGAAGGAGACTTGCTGAGTTGCTGCAATGCATCTTGTGGATAGTACACACTGCTGCCACCATGCATTGATGATGGAGGGTGGATTCTTAAGTGGTGGAAGGATCAAGCGGGCTGCTTTGTCCTGCATGATGTCAAGCTTCACTCATCCAGGCCCAAAAACACTCGAGAAGTTCAACACCATCCTGGACAAAGCAATGGGCTGATTGGGACCCCATCCACCACCTTCAACATTCGCTCCTTCCACTACCAACACAGAGTGGCAGCACCTTGGCGTGGTAATGCAGGAACATTTACTTCTCATTCTTTTAAGTTATTTCTCTCTGCCTTATTAGCCTCCGTTTTTAAAAAAGGAAAAAAAGGCACGTTTTTGCTGAAGTTTCCCTCATCTTTATTTCTGCTCAATGCTGATACTTGTGGAGCTGCTGAGTTATTGCGAGTCAGCTGCAATGATTCACTCATAAACATGAGAAGTGAGTTACAATTCAAGTAGTCTTAGAACTGGCACAGAATAATTATAACTAATACCTGATGCTATGATTTGGGATTTTCAACAAAAGTGAATAAAACTGTGGAAAGTCACCCGAAAACACCAGTTAAAAAAAAAAAAAATCACAGGATCCTTACAATAAAAACATTTTATGACTTATTCAATTCCCATAAACCAGGAGCTCTGCCAACTCAGTATGGGTCAGAAATTAAGATAGAGGAAACCTGAGGCAAAAGGTGACAATTTTTGTTTTAGGATAAGGGTTCATAGGGCTGAGAAAAATAAATTACAAAAATGGAACATAAATGGATCTGCATTACTGCAAAATTCAAAAACTGCAACAAACTTTATTAGTATTTAAATCTTTGTTGATAATGTTTATAGAGTACAAAACGAAGGGGGGGGCAAAGTTTGCAGATTAACCAGCATTGATTCAAGACAGCATTTTCTGTGAAATAGCTAGGATTGATTATAAATTCAACATACTACCATTCCCTACCTTTAAAACAGTGTTCACAAGCAGAAGCAGCAGCTCATGGCTTTCATTTAGAAACAGAGAAACAGCCAAGTAGCCTAACAAAGAAACAAAAAAGTAAACATGAATATGCTAAAATAGTTCCAGTGTAATTCCCACCCTTATTCCCATTGCAGAATTTCAGGATAGCAGGGCAGATATTTCAGTGAAACCTTCAATTCTACTCCTTGACAGTCTGGAAATTGTTTGGAAACACAAGTTGTCCAGAAATTCCTTTGAGCAGACCCAAGAATCATTAGCATCATTTCAGTACAGTATTTTGGGAGCGGAAATATAGAAGATACAATATTTGCATCAGTAAAACAAGTTTAATATCATTTTTAAACTTTAACCTCTGTTTTATATTTCAAGTAAATATTTATATTGGTGGTGTTTTCTGGTTCACATATTTTTGGTTAGGCATTCTAAAATCATTTTATAATTCAGAAAATTCCAAAATCCAGAAATGACTTGGTCCCAAGCATTTCAGATTATAGTTCCCTGCAAGAAGGTAGAGTAATCTTTGGAGTATGTTATTTATAGTACAATGCCCAGGTAACCATTCACAAATTCTGAGTGGTTAGTACCGAATACTGTCTGAGAGTGAGGTGGAAGCAAATTCAATCTTGTCTTTTAAGAGAGAATTAGACACTTATCCGAAGATTTAAAAAATTGCAGGGCTACAGGGAAAAGACAGGGCAGTGGGACTAGGTGAATTGCTTTTGCAGGGAGCCAGCACAGACATGATGGGCCAAATGGCTTCCTTCTGTACTGTAACCATTCTATGATTCTTACCGCATTACCTAGAGAACAGTGGCTTCATATTATTTCATCATGGAGAGAGATTACAACTGAATTCAACCAGTCTTTGCTGGGCATCTACATGTGCACCTTAACAGAGGTTATTAAATCACAAACAGCAGTAATTCTGTTCCATTTCCCTATCCAGAAAATACTGCAGCTAATTGTACAATTCTCTCAACATGACTAGATCAACAGACCACAGACCAGTAATTAGGCTTAAATACCTAGGCTACGCCACCAGGAGAGCTAAATATATTATTTACAGTTAAAACGTTATCTACTTAATCAATGCTCTTGAGGAGGGAACATACCAACTCTTTTTTCCATCAGACTACCCTGTTGAGCTAGTTTGATAGCATGAATGTATCCAAAGGAGGCCTCGTACCCCAGCATTTCACAGTAGATTAGACGCACCAAACATTCACGCATCTGCTTCTGTAATAGGAACAGAGAAAAGGTTTATTTTCCTCCTCCAAAATATGTCTCCTTGTCACGAATCGGTTCTACTGACAATATTCACTAACTGGTCCATCACAAGTAATCATTATTCACAAGTGAACTTTGGCAGTAAGTGCGGGTAAGCCATTCACCTGCAGGGACATTGCACCAAGCTTGCTCCAGTCTTCAAACGACGTCCACTCTGTGTCACGATAGTATAACGAATCTCATAATACTGTTATGCCCCAGCTATGCCTGTCTCTTTATGGGGTATTTGGAACATTCCTTGTTCCAATCCTACTCCGGCCCCCTTCCACAACTCTTTCTCCAGTACATCAATGATTACTTCGGTGCTGCTTCGTGCTCTCGTCGGGACTTGGAAAAATTTATTAACTTTGCTTCCAATCTCCACCCCTCCATCATTTTCACGTGGTCCATCTCTGACACTTCCCTTCCCTTCCTTGACCTCGCTGTCTCAATCTCTGGTGATAGACTGGCCACCAATATCCATTACAAGCCTACCGACTCCCACAGCTACCTTGACTACAGCTCCTCACACCCCGCTTCTTGTAAGGACTCCATCCCATTCTCTCAGTTCCTTCGCCTCCGTCGCATCTGTTCCGATGATGCTACCTTCAAAAACAGTTCCTCTGACATGTCCTCCTTCTTCCTTAACCGAGGTTTTCCACCCACGGTCGTTGACAGGGCCCTCAACCGTGTCCAGCCCATCTCCCATGCATCTGCCCTCACGCCTTCTCCTCCCTCCCAGAGACATGATAGGGTCCCCCTTGTCCTCACTTATCACCCCACCAGCCTCCGCATTCAAAGGATCATCCTCCGCCATTTCCGCCAACTCCAGCATGATGCCACTACCAAACATCTTCTCTTCACCCCCACTGTCGGCATTCCATAGGGATCGTTCCCTCTGGGACACCCTGGTCCACTCCTCCATCACCCCCTACTCCCCAACCCCCACCTATGGCACCACCCCATGCCCACGCAAAAGATGTAACAACTGCCCCTTCACTTCCTCTCTCCTCACCGTCCAAGGGCCCAAACACTCCTTTCAAGTGAAGCAACATTTCACTTGCATTTCCCCCAACTTAGTCTACTGCATTCGTTGCTCCCAATGTGGTCTCCTCTACATTGGAGAGACCAAACGTAAACTGGGCGACCGCTTTGCAGAACACCTGCAGTCTGTCCGCAAGAATGACCCAAACCTCCCTGTCGCTTGCCATTTCAACACTCCACCCTGCTCTCTTGCCCACATGTCTGTCCTTGGCTTGCTGCATTGTTCCAGTGAAGCCCAACGCAAACGAGGGGAACAGCACCTCATCTTCCGGACTGAATATTGAATTCAACAACTTTAGGTCTTGAGCTCCCTCCTCCATCCCCACTCCCTTTCTGTTTCTTCCCCCTTCCTTTTGTTTTTTTCCAATAAATTATATAGATTTTTCTTTTTCCCACCTATTTCCATTATTTTTAAATATTTTTAAATCTTTTATGCTCCCCCCACCCCCACTAGAGCTATATCTTGAGTGCCCTACCATCCATTCTTAATTAGCACATTCGTTTAGATAATATCACCAACTTCGACACCTGTGTTCTTTTGTTCTGTTGTCTGTGACATCTTTTGATGATCTGCTTCTATCACTGCTTTTGCCTACAACCACACCACCCCCTCCACTTCTCTCCCCGCCCCCCCCCCCCCCCACTTCCTTCCTTCCCCACCCCACCACCACCACCACCTTAAATTTCACCCCTTCCTGGGATTCACCTAGTTCTGTCGAAGGGTCATGAGGACTCGAAACGTCAACTCTTTTCTTCTCCGCCGATGCTGCCAGACTTGCTGAGTTTTTCCAGGTAATTCTGTTTTTGTTCTCATAATACTGTTGTTATTTATTGTAAAAGTAGGTTAAACTGGGGTTTGGATAGTTTTTGGGTGAGAGAGGGATTTAATTGAGTTGGAGACAGCCAGTCTGGAGGCTTCAACTCATCAAAAGAAGCTAGGTTTGAAATGCTAAAAAAGTAAACATGGCTGGAGTTTTAGAATGTGAGATGAGGAGAATTTGCATTTACATTTTTAGATAAATCAGGGTAGTATAAATTTCAAAGAGATAGTAGGATGTTACACCCAGCCAGGGAAGCTAGGCCAAACAATGTGTTTATTTTTCCTGAAGGTTACTGACAATATTAGCACCATGAATAGATTTATATTATGAGAAAAGTAAAGTTCCAAAGACATATGGGAACAATGGAATTTGCATTAAAAGGGAGAAACATATATAAAGGAGAAGGGAGGAGAGGATGTGTGTCAGAGAGAAAAGCATTGCAAGATCTACCAGAAGCGTGAAAAGCCTCCAGTAGTTGTGCATTAAGCTGCTGTGCACAGAGACCAAAGCTGGGAAAAGCCATTTTCAATTCTACTGCCCAGGGTATTGTGTTAACTGGCTGGAATCTATTTAGGATCTATAAATCTTTTAAAAAGAGACATCAGATGCTGAGGAAAGTTCTGATGAAGTAAAAAACCATTAATCTGAAATCCAGTGGGAGATGCTTAAATTTGTGCAAGCTCTTCCGAAGTTAGAGGAAAGAAATGTGGAGGCATTCTTTATTTCATTTAAGATAGCTAAACGGATGAAATGGCCACAAGAAAACTGAACATTGTTGTTACAATCTAGGTTCATGGGTAGAGCACAAGGTTTATGCTTCACTGTCAGTAGAAATGTCAGTGGACTATGATGTGGTAAAAAAAGGCTATTTTGAGGGTACATGAGTTGGTTCCTGAGGCATACAGGCAGAAATTTAGGAATATAAAAAAACAGCTTGGGAAAACTTGTATTGAGTTTGAGAGAGTAAAACAAAGTAATTTTGACTGATGGATAGGGCCATTAAAGATAGAGACAACATATGCAACTCTTAGAGAAACAATTCTTTTGGAAGAGTTTAACGATTCATTTCCTTCTGTAATGAGAACTCATATGGAGGAACAGAGTGTTAAAATGGTAAGACAAGCAGCAGAAATAGTTGATGATTATGAGATAGTTCATAGATCTAAACCCTTTTTTCATCACCCTTTTAAAACGGAGAAGGATAGAGATTGGGAAGGAGAAAGGAAGGCTACATGTCAAGGAAGAGGAGTAGGTGGAAATTACCAGGAAATTTTTCACAGACTGAAAAGGAAGGTGCTGAGGGCAGAAGTGACACTTGAAAATTGAGGTGCTTGCATGGTAATGAAAGTTGGGCACACAAAGTCAGTGTGTTGGAAATTACAGCGGAAATCTGTTGGAATTATTGGGTGCAAAAAAGTTCTGGAAGAAAAGTACTAAGGGTTCGGAGGTTCTGGCACAGGAAAAGCCAGTGGTTTGTGTACAGGTAAAACAGGAAGAATCATTGATAAGTTAAGATGTGGGAATGTGTTCACAATTTACCCAAGGGAGTTCTGAGGAGCAGGTTGCAGGTTGTTTAAAGATTTTATTTGTGAAGGGAAAGACTTTCCATGTGTTCAGGAGGGAGTACGTAAATATATTAATATTTTTAAGAGATATAGGGGCTAGTCAATCCTTAATGTTGTGGGATAGTGATATTTGTTGTTCAGGGGGAGTATTTCAGGAACAGGTGATAATAAGTGGGGTTCATGAAGATGCTAAACCTATTCCCTTGTGGAAGGTAAATTTAAAGAGTAACTAGAAAACAGGTGAGGTGATTGTTGGAGTAGTGAAAAAAATTGCCCATTGCAGGGGCTCAATTTATTTTAGATAATAGCTGGATCACAGGTATGGGTGATGCCTAAGGTAGTTGAGCAGCCTGTAGAGGTGTTTTCAACAGAAGTGTTGCAGAAAGAGCATCCTGGTTTGTTTCCAGATTGTGTGGAAACAAAATCACAAGCTCACAGGTTGACACAGGAAAGAGAGGGAGTTAAAAGGCAGGGGAAGTGTTGAAATTCAATTAGCTGCCACAGTCTTTAATAAGGTTGTTCAGGAAGAAAGAATGGAGGATAATGCTGTTGAGGTATCTAGCTCAAGGCAGTTGGAAGAGTTATAGAAAAAGGATCCAGAAATAAAACAGTTATATCAGACAGCTTACTCAGAAACAGAGGCAGAATATATTCCAGAATGTTACGAGTGATGTGTTAATGAGAAAGTGGTGGCGGTTACAAGTTTCAAGTTTCAGCAGATGAAAGCTGGAGGGAAGTCTATCAGATTGTTATGCCATTTGGATATAGAAATGAGATGCTGAGAATAGTTCAATTTTGTAGGGGGGGGGGGGAACAGGTGAAAATACAAAAACATTTTTATTGGCCTGGATTGCAGAGTGATGTAGTCAAATTCTGTAGAACATGTCACACATGTTCAGGTGATAGGAAAACCACAAGCAATGATTAAGCCAACACCTTTAATTCCAATTCCAGCATTTGAAGAACCTTTCACAAGGGATATGATTGATTTTGTAGGACCTCTATTTAAGACTAAAAGGGGAAATCAGTACTTACTGACAATAATGGCTGTGTCTACAAGGTTTCATGAAACGATGTCTTTGAGAAATATTACAATTTACAAAGAGAATTGTGGAAGAGTTGACTAATTTTTTTTTTACAAGATATGGTTTACCAAAAGAAAGAGTCAGATCAGGGTTCAAATTTCATGTCACAGCTGTTTAAGAAAGTAATGAACAGTTTGGGGATAAAACAGTTTAAGGCAACAACTTACCATCCTGAACCACAAGGGGCTTTGGCAAGATGGCATCAAATTTTAAATCTATGATGAGGGAGTATCGACAGGACTATCCACAGGATTGGGAAAGGGGAATTCCATTCTTATTATTTGCTAATGCATCGACTGGATTTAGTCCTTCCAAATTAGTCTATAGTCATGAGGTAACGGGACCACTGAAATTGATTCATGAGAAATTGGTGGGTCAAAATTCAGAAACTACTCTCCTGGATAATGTATCAAACTTCAGAGTATGAGAGTTAGCTAGGGAACATTTAAAGATATCATAGCAAGTAATGAAAGTGCAGGCAGATAGGGGAGCTACAGCTCGTAGTCTTGTTGCTGGGGAAAAAGTGTAAGCTCTGTTACTAGTACTGGGTGACTCGTTAAATGCAAGGTTTAGCGGACCTTACAGGATTGAAAAGAAACTGAGTGAAGTGAATTATTTAATAAATACCCCAGATAAAAGGGAGAAGCAGAGGGTGTGCCATGTGAATATACTTAAAAAGTGCTTTAACATGGAAAAGGACCAAAAGGAGGTATTAGTGGTGGTAAATAAGGAGAAAGAGGTATAAATGTAAGATTCTGAAATTGATTTTCCTCTAATTAAATTGGATAATGAGGGGGTGCTTGAAAATTTACATGTAATATTGAGATACCTCCCAGACAAGTGTCAAAGTGATTTGGAGAAGCTATTGCAATCACACAAAGCTATTTGTGGGAACAAGCTGGGGAGGATAAATTTAGCTACACATGATGTCAGTGTAGAAGTTTCATCTTCAATAAGGCAACATCCTTATGGATTAAATCCAGCAAAGGTAGCACAAGTACATAAAGAAATTGAATTCATGCTTCAAAATGACATCCTTGAGTCTAGTTGCAGTAACTGAAGTTCGCCCATTGTGCTGGTACTGAAACAGGATGGAACACAAAAGAAAAACAGAATTACCTGGAAAAACTCAGCAGGTCTGGCAGCATCGGCGGAGAAGAAAAGAGTTGACGTTTCGAGTCCTCATGACCCTTCGACAGAACTTGAGTTCGAGTCCAAGAAAGAGTTGAAATATAAGCTGCTGCCAGACCTGCTGAGTTTTTCCAGGTAATTCTGTTTTTGTTTTGGATTTCCAGCATCCGCACTTTTTTTGTTTTTATCTTTTGGAACACAAAAGACTGTGTGTGGACTATCTAAAGGTGAATAAAGTAACAAAAGCAGATTCATATCCTATACCACGGTTGGAAGATTGTATTGAGAAAGTGGACCAATCAAAGTTTATCACTAAGATTCACTTGCTGAGAGGATATTGGCAAATATCATTATTGGAGAGAGGAAAGGAAATACAGTCCATCTGGTGTCACAAAAGCCAATATCAGTTTAAAGTCATGCTATTTGGCATGAAAAATGCACCTGTAACATTTCAAACTGACAAAGTAATTGCAGAACAAAAACAGAATTACCTGGAAAAACTCAGCAGGTCTGGCAGCATCGGCGGAGAAGAAAAGAGTTGACGTTTCGAGTCCTCATGACCCTTCGACAGAACTTGAGTTCGAGTCCAAGAAAGAGTTGAAATATAAGCTGGTTTAAGGTGTGTGTGTGGGGGGGCGGAGAGATAGAGAGACAAAGAGGTGGAGGGGGTTGGTGTGGTTGTAGGGACAAACAAGCAGTGATAGAAGCAGATCATCAAAAGATGTCAACGACAATAGTACAATAGAACACATAGGTGTTAAAGTTAAAGTTGGTGATATTATCTAAACGAATGTGCTAATTAAGAATGGATGGTAGGGCACTCAAGGTATAGCTCTAGTGGGGTTTTTTTTTATATAATGGAAATAGGTGGGAAAAGGAAAATCTTCATAATTTATTGGAAAAAAAAGGAAGGGGGAAACAGAAAGGGGGTGGGGATGGGGGAGGGAGCTCACGACCTAAAGTTGTTGAATTCAATATTCAGTCCGGAAGGCTGTAAAGTCCCTAGTCGGAAGATGAGGTGTTGTTCCTCCAGTTTACATTGGGCTTCACTGGAACAATGCAGCAAGCCAAGGACAGACATGTGGGCAAGAGAGCAGGGTGGAGTGTTAAAATGGCAAGCGACAGGGAGGTTTGGGTCATTCTTGCGGACAGACCGCAGGTGTTCTGCAAAGCGGTCGCCCAGTTTACGTTTGGTCTCTCCAATGTAGAGGAGACCACATTGGGAGCAACGAATGCAATAGACTAAGTTGGGGGAAATGCAAGTGAAATGCTGCTTCACTTGAAAGGAGTGTTTGGGTCCTTGGACGGTGAGGAGAGAGGAAGTGAAGGGGCAGGTGTTGCATCTTTTGCGTGGGCATGGGGTGGTGCCATAGGAGGGGGTTGAGGAGTAATTGCAGGACTGAACAATCGCGCTGTTTAAATTGACAACTTGGTAGTCTTCAGCCAAACATGCGAGGAGCATTTATAACATTTGGAAGAATTATTTAGTCAACTACAAGGAGCTAATTTGGTGATGAACTTGGCTAAAAGTGAATTTGCAAAAGCACAAGTTACACATCTAGACCATATCATTGGATATGGTAAGGTGGCTCCATAAGATGTGAAAGTCGAAGCTATCGTGGATTTCCCCGTGCCTACAACAGAACAAGAAGTTTTGAGATTTCTGGGGAAAAGTGGGAAATTTGTACCAAATTTTTAACAGTGTGGTTGCTCCATTGTCTGTACTAGTGAAAAAAACAAGAAGGTTCAATGGACGCAGGAGTGTCAGAAAGCATTTGACAGTTTAAAAACTGTATTGCTTACGACACCAGTTTTGGCAGTACCCAACTGTGCCAAGCAATTTAAGTTGGCCATAGACGAAAGCGATAGAGGCATTGGGGCCGCACTGTTGCAAGAATAAGAAACTGGAATTGAGAAACGATAGGTATTTTTCAGGGAAGTGAAACATGGGCAAGGAAACCTCCTGCTGATTACCACATACCGACCCCCCTCAATTGATGAATCAGTGTTCCTTCATGTTGAACATCACTTGGAGGAAGCACTGAGGGTGAAATGGGCACAGAATGTACTCTGGGTGTGGGGCTTCAATGTCTATCACCAAGAGTGGCTCGGTAGCACCATTACTGATCAAGCTGGCTGAGTCTTAAAGGACATAGCTGCTAGACTGGGTCTGTGGCAGGTGGTGAGGGAACCAACAAAAGGGAAAAGCATACTTGACCTCATCCTCACCAACCTGCCTGCCGCAGATGCATCTGTTCATGACAGTATCAGTAGGAGTGACCACCACACAGTCAGTCAGTCATTGCGGAGACGAAGTCCTGCCTTCACACTGAGAGTACCCTCCATCGTGTTGTGTGGCATTACCACCATGCTAAATAGGATAGATTTTGAACAGATCTAGCAACTCAAGACTGGACATCCATGAGGCGCTGTGGGCCATCAGCAGCAGCAGAATTGCACTCAAACACAATCTGTCACCTCATGGCGTGGCATATCCCCCACTCTACCATCACCATCAAGCCTGATGCAATGAAGAGCGCAGGAGGACATGCCAGGAGGAGCACCAGGCATACCTAAAAATGAGATATCAACCTGGTGAAGCTAGAACACAGGACTGCTTGCGTGCTAAATAACATAAGCAGCAAGTGATAGACAGGGCTAAGCGATCCCATTACCAACGGATCAGATCTAAGCTCTGCAGTGTTGCCACGTCCTGTCGTGAATGGTGGTGGACAATTAAACAACTCACTGGAACAAGAGGCTCTACAAATATCCCCATCCTCAATGACGGAGGAGCTCAGCACACCAGTGCAAAAGGTAAGGCTGAAGCATTCATAACAATCTTCAGCCAGAAGTGCCAAATGTATGATCCATCTCGGCTTCCTCCAGAGGTCCCCAGCATCACAGATGCCAGTCTTCAGCCAATTCGATTCACTCCGCGTAATGTCAAGAAACATTTGAAGGCACTGGATACTGCAACGGCTATGGACCCTGACAATATTCTGGCCATAGTACTGAAGACTTGTGCTCCAGAACCTGCCGTACCTGCTGTTCCAATACAGCTACAAGACTGGCATCTACCCGGCTATGTGGAAAATTGCCCAGGTATATCCTATACACAAGAAGGACAAATCCAACTCGGCCAATTACCACCCCATCAGTCTACTCTCCATCAACAGTGCTATCAAGCGGCACTTGCTTACTGCTCACTGATGCCCAGTTTGGGTTCTGCCAGGGCCACTCAGCTCCTGACCTCATTACAGCCTTGGCTCAAACATGGACAAAAGAGCTGAACTCCCAAGTTGAGGTGAGATTGACTGCCCTTGACATCAAGGCAGCATTTGACCAAGTGTGGCATCAAGGAGCCCTAGCAAAACTGGAGTCAATGGGAATCAGGGGGAAAACTCTCCGCTGGTTGGAGTCATACCCAGCACAAAGTAAGATGTTATGGTTGTTGGAGGTCAGTCATCTCGGCTCCAGGACATCACTGCAGAAGTTCCTCAGGATACTATCCTAGGCCCAACCATCTTCAGCTGCTTCATCAATGACCTTCCTTCCATCATAAGGTCAGAAGTGAGGATGTTCGCTGATGATTGAAAAATGTTCAACACCATTCGCGAATCCTCAGATACTGAAGCAGTCCATGTCCAAATGCAGTAAGGCCTGTACAATGTCTAGGCTTGGGCTGACAAGTGGCAAGTAACATTCGCACCACACAAGTATCAGGCAGTGACAATCTCCAACAAAAGAGAATCCAACCATCGCCCCTTGAAGTTCAGTGGCATTACCATCACTGAATCCCCCACGATCAACATCCTGGGGGTTACCGTTGACCAGAAACTGAACTGGGCTAGCCATATAAATACTGTGGCTACAAGAGCAGGTCAGAGGCTGGGAATCATACGACAAGTAAACTCACCTCCTGATTCCCTGAAGCCTGTTCACCATCTACAAGGCACAAGTCTGGAGTGTGATGGAATACTCCCCACTTGCCTGAATGGGTGCAGCTCCAACAACACTCAAGATGCTTGACACTATCTAGGACAAAGAAGCCCGCTTGATTAGCACCACATCCACAAACATTCACTCTCTCCACCACTGATGCACAGTAGCAGCAGTGTAAACCATCGACAAGATGCACTGCAGGAATTCACCCAGGATCTTTAGACAGCACCTTCCAAACCCACGACCACTAACACCTAGAAGGACAAAGGCAGCAGATACATGGGAACATCACCAGCTGGAGGATCCCCTCCAAGTAACTCACCATCCTGACTTGGAACTATATCGCCGTTCCTTCGCTATCGCTGGGTCAAGAACCTGGAACTCCCTCCCTAACAGCACTGTGGGTGTACCTTCACCAAATGGACTTCAGCGGTTCAAGGCAGGAGCTCACCACCATCTTCTCAAGGGCAACTGGGGATGGGCAATAAATGCTGGCCTAGCCAGCGAAGTCCACATCCCGTGACTGAATAAAAAAAAAAATTCAACGATCGAAAAGGAGACTCTGAGACTGGTGTTAGTGTTGCAGCATTTTGAGATTTAGATTGTGAACAATTTATCAGAAACAACTGTTTAAACAGACCACAATCCTTTAAAGTTTCTCGACAAATTTCAAGACAGGAGTGCAAGACTATTCAGATGAAGCTTATTACTGCAACCATTTAATCTACAGATTATACATGTAGCTGGACAAGAAAATCCAATTGCAGATGCATTGTCGAGAGTTTAAAGCCCAAAGGAAAAATTGGGCATTTGAAATCTGGACTGGAATGATTTCTGTTGATACCAAGGATTTGTATATATATTATGTTAATGCATGCATCTGGTAATGTAATAGTGTGAATATATAGATAAGTATAGGAGGTAGTGTAAGATGGGTTAAAAAAATGAAGCCGTTTTAAATCACGACAATTAATTTCTTCATAAGGAGGGGCGTGTCACGAATGTATAATAATTCTCATGATATTGCGATTTACTGTAAAAGTAGGGTTTGGGTTGTTTCTGTGTGTGTGTGAGAGAGAGTGAGAGAGTGAGAGAGGTTTAATTGAGTTGGAGACAGCTGGTCTGGAGGCTTTGACTCATCAAAAGAAGTTATGTTTGAATGCTAAATACGTAAACATGCCTGAAGCTTTAGAATGTGAGGTGAGGAGAATTTGCATTTGCATTTTTAGATAAATCAGGTAGTTTGAATTTCAAAGAGACGGCAGGATATAACACCTAGCCAGAGAAGCTAGGCCAAGCGGTCTGTTTATTTTTACCTAAAAGCTACTGACAATATTAGCACCATGAATAGATTTATATTGAGAAAAGTAAAGTTCCAAAGACATATGGGAACAATGGAATTTGCATTAAAAGGGAGAAACATGTATAAAGGAGATGAGGCTATGTATCAGAGAGAAAGGCATTGTAAGATCTATCAGAAGCGTACGTGAAACAGTACAGAAACCAAAACTAGGAAAAGTCATTTTGAATTCTACTGTCCAGGGTATTGTGTTAACTGGCTGGAATCTATTTTTTTGTTTACTGTTGCCTTAACAGGGGTGTGACTGGAAGCCAGATTAATTAGGGGTTGATGCATTATTATAGTGGTAATTTATAGACATATGTATGTGCTTGAAATCATTTCTTTTGTTAACAAATGTTTAATTTAGTTTTGTAAAAAATCTCGAGAGTCTTGTTGGATTTATTACTACTGAATTCAGGGCATGCATTTCAAAATAAAATACAAATTGCAAAATTGTTGTTACCACATGATCAAGTTTCCCTTGTGGATTTGACCTGCCTGGCACACAGCATCGGCTGCGAGCTAACAGCTGTTCGTTTCTAGTCGGGGCAACAGTGGAAACACTGTCTGATTATTCCCTCCCTAGCTCTGAAGTATAGCTTCAACAATATGCCTAAAATATAAACATGTTATTGTACTCCTCACGTGAAAATAAATATTAAGTGCCCACAGACTAACATAAACCAAACATGTTCTGAAAACTAAATGATCCATCCATCCACTAGCTAATAAGTGCAGATTTCAGTTGTCAGATCACACTTCAACTCAGATGCCAATTGTCTTTTCGCTGATAAAATTCGAATCAAATTTATGTCAATGTGCACTTCCGTGACACCACCAGCAAGGGGGCTGAGCACAGATAATTTTTCATTGTAAATGTGGGCACAGAAATTTATTATGAAATTTAGAAAAATTACATTTACTTAGAGTGATACAGTTATCCCTTGTTCTTGAACACCATTTCACCTGAAGATTGATCTTAAGCCCCTAAATGTAAGGTCATGGGAGGTGGATTTTTTTTTCTGAAAAAGGAATGCTGATGACCTGGTCTTCAAAAGAAAAACCGGTTAACAAAAACAGCAGTCTCAAACATGAAAAGTGGAAATCTATCCAAGGGGTTTTAAGAGAAACACGCTATACCACATTCATTAACGTATTCGTTCATGATCAATACACAAAATGTGATATAGAAACAGAAAATGCTGAAAATATAAAATACAAGGTTGACATTTCAGCTATACTCTTATCTGTATATGAACACACTGGTTCAATGTTCAATTGCAGCTTTTGAAATCTTCAATCTCTTCAACCTTGGTGGTGTCCTGCATTTATTGGCCATGCCTCTTTACTTAAGATTTCTTTATTGTAGCATTTTAAAGAGCTATATTTATATATATCATTTTGGTTAAGAAACCAAAATGATATATATATAAATATAGCTCTTTAAAATGCTACAATAAAGTGTGAACTTTTAATATAGTTGACCAAGTAACCGGCGAATCTGCTTTACACCACCTTACTATAACCATGAAATGAAAACACGCACAAAAGATGCTGTACCTAGCTCCAAGACACAATCACATCATATAAACCAGTCACAGAAAGGAGAAATTAATCTATTGCTTCAGAGGGTGAATTCTTACCAGTGATGTGGTAGGAACAGAGACCTGTTCTTTTAACGCAGCCAATTCCTTCTTCATCAATTTCTCCTCATCCTAAAACCAGAATCATTTAACTGTTAATACAAAAGAAAACATTTAAACATGATGAGTTCTAACTTACATTTGCGTTATTTACTTACAAAATTAGAGCGCTCGCCCAATTCATAATCTAATCATAAAGGCAGATATATCCACACAATGCAACTTAATGAGGACAGGTAAGATACAATTATTTCATTTTTAAAAAAACAGAAAATGCTGGAAAAACTCAGCAGGTCTGGCAGTATCTGTGGAGGGGGAAACAATTAACGTTTCGAGTCCGTACGATTCTCCTTCAGGGCCATTATTATTTCACAAATTTGATTCAAAGAGTTGAAAAATCTATATTAATATTTTCTTTGGCAAAAAATTTTAAGGATTCAAAAACGAATGCAGGAATGATTCAAACAGTTCAGTGATATACTAGGCGGTACAACATAAATCCAGAAAACTACTTGGAATTCTCTCTCGTCAGTAGAACAAGGAGACACCAGTGAAAGACAAATGTTTGCTTGTCAAGAGGCTACTCTTTGTACAAAGAATGACCAACACTTGGAAGGGTCTCTGGGCAGAGCAATGCCAATGAAAATCCTGGCTATTATGATTGGGTTGGGGAAACTGTGGGTTTCTTTCCAAATAAATGAATTACAATGATCCAAATTATGTTTTCATCAATATTTATCTTATAATCACCAGGTACAAACAATTTTAGAGGTTTCTCTGCATGTTTTAACTTGATTGAGAATTTTTTTCCCCCTCAATGAGTTACGATGATCTTGAACTGCTGCAGTCCATGTGGTGTAGGTACACCCACAGTGCTGTTAGGAAGGGAGTTCCAGGATTTTGACTCAGCGAGTGAAGGAACAGCGATATAGTTCTAAGTCAGGATGGTGAGTAATTTGCAGAGGATCTTCCAGGTGGTGGCGTTTCCATCTATCTGCTGCCCTCGACCTTCTAGATGGTAGTGGTCATGTGTTTGGAAGGTGGTGGCGAAGGAGCCTTGGTGAATTCCTGCAGTGCATCTTGTAGATGGTACACACACTGCTGCTACTGTGCATCGGTAGTGGAGGGAGTGAATGTTTGTGGATGTGGTGCAAATCAAGTGGGCTGCTTTGTCCTGGATGGTGTCAAGCTTCTTGAGTGTTGTGGGAGCTGCACTCATCCAGGCAAGTGGAGAGTATTCCATTATACTACTGACTTGTGCCTTGTAGATGGTGGACAGGCCTTGGGGAGTCAGGAGGTGAGTTACTCATCACAGGATTCCTAGCCTCTGACCTGCTCGTGTAGCCACAGTATTTATATGGCTAGTCCAGTTCAATTATTTCTGAGATGACAAAGACACCATTAATATGCCTGCAAAAGAAACATCACAGGGGGGTGAGGAGATGAGGGGGGTGAGGAGATGAGGGGGGTGAGGAGATGAGGGGGGTGAGGAGATGAGGGGTGAGGAGATGAGGGGGGTGAGGAGATGAGGGGTGAGGAGATGAGGGGGGTGAGGAGATGAGGGGTGAGGAGATGAGGGGGGTGAGGAGATGAGGGGGGTGAGGAGATGAGGGGTGAGGAGATGAGGGGGGTGAGGAGATGAGGGGTGAGGAGATGAGGGGGGTGAGGAGATGAGGGGTGAGGAGATGAGGGGGGTGAGGAGATGAGGGGGGTGAGGAGATGAGGGGGGTGAGGAGATGAGGGGGGTGAGGAGATGAGGGGGGTGAGGAGATGAGGGGGGTGAGGAGATGAGGGGGGGTGAGGAGATGAGGGGTGAGGAGATGAGGGGGGTGAGGAGATGAGGGGGGTGAGATGAGGGGTGAGGAGATGAGGGGTGAGGAGATGAGGGGTGAGGAGATGAGGGGTGAGGAGATGAGGGGGGTGAGGAGATGAGGGGTGAGGAGATGAGGGGGGTGAGGAGATGAGGGGTGAGGAGATGAGGGGTGAGGAGATGAGGGGGGTGAGGAGATGAGGGGTGAGGAGATGAGGGGGGTGAGGAGATGAGGGGGGTGAGGAGATGAGGGGGGTGAGGAGATGAGGGGTGAGGAGATGAGGGGTGAGGAGATGAGGGGTGAGGAGATGAGGGGGGTGAGGAGATGAGGGGTGAGGAGATGAGGGGGGTGAGGAGATGAGGGGTGAGGAGATGAGGGGGGTGAGGAGATGAGGGGTGAGGAGATGAGGGGGGTGAGATGAGGGGGGTGAGATGAGGGGGGTGAGGGGGTGAGGGGGGTGAGGAGATGAGGGGTGAGGAGATGAGGGGGGTGAGATGAGGGGGGTGAGATGAGGGGGGTGAGATGAGGGGGGTGAGGGGGTGAGGGGTGAGGAGATGAGGGGTGAGGAGATGAGGGGGGTGAGGAGATGAGGGGGGTGAGGAGATGAGGGGTGAGGAGATGAGGGGTGAGGAGATGAGGGGTGAGGAGATGAGGGGTGAGGAGATGAGGGGTGAGGAGATGAGGGGGGGTGAGGAGATGAGGGGTGAGGAGATGAGGGGGGTGAGGAGATGAGGGGGGTGAGATGAGGGGTGAGGAGATGAGGGGTGAGGAGATGAGGGGGGTGAGGAGATGAGGGGTGAGGAGATGAGGGGGGTGAGGAGATGAGGGGTGAGGAGATGAGGGGTGAGGAGATGAGGGGGGTGAGGAGATGAGGGGTGAGGAGATGAGGGGGGTGAGGAGATGAGGGGTGAGGAGATGAGGGGGGTGAGATGAGGGGTGAGGAGATGAGGGGGGTGAGATGAGGGGTGAGGAGATGAGGGGGGTGAGATGAGGGGGGTGAGATGAGGGGGGTGAGGGGGTGAGGGGGGTGAGGAGATGAGGGGTGAGGAGATGAGGGGGGTGAGATGAGGGGTGAGGGGGGTGAGGGGGGTTAAGGGGAGTGTGAGGGGGAGGGGCTGAGATGAGAGGAGATGGGGGTGTGAGGGGGGCGGGGTCCGCTCCAGCTGCTTCCCCCTGGGTCCCCCTGGGTCCCCCGGTCCCCCCGGCCCCCCCGGCCCCCCCGCCCCCCCGGTCCCCCGGTCCCCCCGGCCCCCCGGTCCCCCGCCCCCCGGTCCCCCGGTCTCCCGGTCCCCGGCCCCCCCGGTCCCCCCGGCCCCCACCCCCCGGCCCCCCGGTCCCCCGGTCCCCCGCCCCCCGGTCCCCCCGGCCCCCACCCCCCGGTCCCCCCGATCCCCCGGCCCCCCCCCGCCCCCCGCCCCCCGGCCCCCGGTCCCCGGTCCCCCCGGCCCCCCCGCCCCCCCGGTCCCCCGGTCCCCCCGGCCCCCCGGTCCCCCGCCCCCCGGTCCCCCGGTCTCCCGGTCCCCCGCCCCCCGGTCCCCCGGTCTCCCGGTCCCCGGCCCCCCCCGGTCCCCCCGGCCCCCCGGTCCCCCGCCCCCCGGTCCCCCCGGCCCCCACCCCCCGGTCCCCCCGATCCCCCGGCCCCCCCCGCCCCCCGGCCCCCGGTCCCCGGTCCCCCCGGTCCCCCCGGCCCCCGGCCCCCCCCGCCCCCCGCCCCCCGGTCCCCGGTCCCCCCGGCCCCCGGCCCCCACCTGCTTCGACGCCAGTTCGGTGACGCCTCTGATTAAAGCTCCGAGTCTGGAGGCGGCGGAAAGTTTGGCGCCGGGATCCAGGGACAAGAGGCTCGGCAGCGCCGACAGCGTCTTCTCCATCACGTCGCTCATTGTCGCCGCGGGTCCTGTCACTGCAAGCGGAGAGAAAGCGGCCCCCAGACCCTGGCTCACGCCGTCATCCCCCAGCCCCGCCCCCAGTGTGTCACTTCCTGTTTGAATCCAAAAACTTTATTAAAATCCGGACAGTGATATTCTCCGCCTGGCCACTAGGGGGGGGCACTGAGCCAGGTCTGTGTCAGAATAGAAGCTGCAACTTCACAGAAACTGTTACGGTGCAGGAGCAGGGAATTCGGCCTGTGGTGGCTGCACTGTGACTCAGTGCCATTTTCCTGCCTTTCCCCCGTCACCCTGCGCATTGCTTCTATTTAAATAATCGCCTAATGCCCTGTTGAGTGCCTCGATTGAACCTGCCTCCACCACACTTGCAGGCAGTGCATTCCAGACTCAAACCACTGGCTGTGTGAAGAATTGCCTTTTGCTTCTCTTACAAATGGCTTTAAACCTGTGCTCCCTCTTTCTCGATCCTTTTACGAGTGAGAATAAGTTCTCCCTATCTACCCTGCCCAGCCTCCTCATGGGGGAATAGGGCACTCAAACCTAAAGAGATAAACTGTAGAACACAAAGTAAATAAAATGACCACAAAATCATGTGGGATCTGGACAAACTCGATAGCAAGAAACTGCGCCAATTAGTAGAAGGATCAAGAACCAGAGAACACTAATTTAAGGTGATTGGCAAAAGGCACAAAGGCAACATGACAAAAAACACTTTTACGCAACCAAAGGTTAGGATCTAGAATACACTGACTTAAAGTATGGCTGAGGCAGACTCAATCATGGCTTTAAAAAAATAATTGGATCATTATCCGAAGCGGAACAAATTACAGAGAATTGACCCAAACACGATGGGCCAAATGGCCTCCTGTGCTGTAAACATTCTAGGATGGAAATCTGCAACCAAAATAGAAAAGCTCCAAAGGCACTGCGTGTCAGTCAGCATCTGTACAAAAATCAGTCAACAGGTTAGAACTGGTGCCCTTCTGCAACATAAGTGAAGAGCAGCCTTGCTAATTAATAGTCAAAAAGTGGTGAGGGGAAGGGAAAAATACACAGGCTGCAAAGAGAGAGAAGTACAAATGGACTGATGCTTCGGTGATGTGATAGATCATGTCAGTTAAACAATGGACAGATGCTTTAGAACGATAAAACCAAAGAATCTAACTGAAGCTTAGCAGCTCCACAAAAAAAGGAAAACAATGGAACTTTCCTTGCTTTTGTTTAAGGCAATAGGAGAATTGTAAAGATAAATTATTGTAGAGAATAAGCCCAGTAGTAAACAAGAATCTTAATAAAACACCTCCATTGAAAAAGGCAATGGAAAATTGCTTAGGACACATATTAATATTGATTAACTTGCCTATTCTACCCTCTGGATAAGCAGTTAAACCAAAATCCTATTGTCTTGGTAATCCAGGGAGATTTTTCTGGTGCCTTGTCAACATTTGGTCATTATCACGTTGCTGTTTGTGGGAGCTTGCTGTGCACAAATTGGCTGCCACATTTCCCACATTAAAAAGGTGACAATACTTCAAAAATTGGCTGTAATAATCATTGGCTGTCAAGCACTATGGGACATCTTGTGGTCATGAAAGGTGCAATATAAACACATGTCCTTCATTTTACTTTTTAAAATAGATTAGGTTATGATCCCTGTAGAGACCGATGTTTTTTTAAAGGAAACTTGAACACCATCTGAATAGCTGAAAGGATAACATGACATGATTTCATGTTTTAAGACTTTTGCTCAGACAAACAAACTAAAAGAAATATTGACTAAACATTATTTCAGTAGGCAATTTAAACCTTAAACTGCAGGACACAACTTTCCCCTTTCACTTTTACCACAATCAAAAATACCACTCTAGGATTATACTTCACTGTGTCCCTTAATTGGACATTCAATTATCCCAGACACAGTCCAAGGGTTTACTTCTGTTCTTTTCCTTTCCCAGCCTGGTAACTTTAACCCCAGAATTGTATTTCACAATAATGGGGTGGTCTTCCTAGAGATTCTCCCTCTAGTTCAAGATAGGCAAATCTTCCAGCCTCACAAATTTGGTCTTTTCAATCCAAGGGTGAGCTCCTACCCACATTCCTGCATGATGAACCATAGAGACTGGCTGCCTTGATCTCCTCTCTCTCGGATTGTGGCAGACTGATGTGTATGTGAGTTTCAGGGTTAGCTTTTGGAAAGCCTATGGATCCTCCCTCTTCTCAAAGCCCATCTCCACGGCAATGTAAATTAAAGAGGTCTTGTATCCTGGAAGTAAATGGACAGTTTAAAGCATGACTGTTTACAACCCTGGTTGTTAGGGACTGTGAGGGGAGAGGGCTAGAAGGCCTAATATTGAACAAAGCAACTGGGACAAAGTCCCAGAGAACCGGGGCAGGCCTTTTAAGCAGACCATGTTGACAATCGCTGCTACTGTGGCCACCTCTGAACTGTTCCTGGGGGTGGTGGGTCTAACTCCAGCATGGACCCACCTCCCCCCAGAATGAAAATTGCACCTCTCGAGGCACTATATCCCACAGCAGGTGCGCCAAGCACAGTACCCCCTAATTCCTGCTGGCCGCCTCTAACATGAAAATCCAGCCTATAATCTTTGCTATTCCAAATAAGCATTTTTTTAAAGTGCTGGACAAGAGTATAAAGGCCTGATTTTAACACTGTGTGGCAGATGGATTTTGAGTGAGTAAAATTCATGCCCTGAATATAATTTTTGAGTGCATTTGCCTTGCATCTTTACTTTAATCAGCAGTGAGTACATTTGAACCTCTGGCATAGCTAAAATGTGTGAGGATTTACATTTTTGATTGACACTCAGAAGCTGTTTCTGGAAGGAGATTTAATCTTGTATAAATGGTATTAAATTAAATCCTTGGAGTTCAAGTGTTATAATTAAACTGTGTTCCTTTTCATTCTTTTGATTTGTTCCTATCATTAAAATTTGCTACAATGAGTCAAACAACTTTTTCTTTATCTTACTGACAATTCATTTACCTTTCTTAATCTGTTCTGTTCATGCATCATCCAGCCATTGGGAAGGCAGAAAAAATGGTTATGAACTCCCTGAGACTTTTGACAGCTGTTCATGCCAGCAAATAAGCATTTTACTTTCTGTCATGTGTAGAATTGAGGAAAACCATTATCAAAATAGCTGGATATAAACACAAAAGTGTGACATTTAAAATGCAGAGAGAAATATGTATAAATACATTTATGTGTGTGCATGAGTTTGGGCTTAGCTGTTGTTTATGTGAGCTATCAGTTTGCTACATATAACCTGTTCATCTGCCTAGTATGTTAAGCCCTACATTTGTTACACCCACAACAACACTAAGTCAGCAGTGAGAGCCTGTTCATCACTTTTCTTCCCTGTGCCCTAATCAGACATCAGTGACACAATCTGATGGAGTCTATCAACCCCAGGGATTAAAAATGAATACAATTGACGAAAGGAATCAGTGCAAAATTTAAATAAATGCCTATATCACAACATAAATGTATGAGACAATTTTTTACAAAATATTAATGGATTGAAAAACATGAGGACCGTACCTGAGATTTTCCATTCAGCATTCCCAGGAGGTGAGGCTCTTTCGCAGGAGCTCAAATTCATAATATCCTTCCAATAAATTAAACTATAAATGCTGTAAGTCTAAAATAAAATGGAAAATACCAGTAAAAGGATTCAAGGATGAGAGTGCAGATTTAAAGTGATTTGATAAATAAGTAAGTGTGTCGTGGGAAAACACTTTTTCACTCAATGAGAGGTTTGCCATTAAAATTCTGTGATTCTCAACACGTCTCTAACAGTCTCACCACTGTAAACACAAATGCTGCTGCCATTATCTCTAAGCGTGAACACCTTACACCTTCTCCCCAGCAAAACATTCTAAGCCGTCCTTTAATATTTAACAGCCCCGTTACCTAGGACTGATATCCAGTAGACTTCAGTGCAGGTCACCTGGCTCCCTTCATTTTACCCTAAATTAAGGACATAGTGCCAAAAACATTATCTTATAAACCTCATAAGTGTATTGGCCATTCATTTCATTGTTGTTTGTGGGACCTCAATTGTGCAAATCAGCAGGTATTTGCTTATGTAAGAACAATTGATGCATTTCAATGTCATTTACTAAATGTTTGCAAAATGCTTTTTGGTTTGTTTTGGCATTACATAATTGTACCTAAAAGAAGGTGGAGTTGTGTGATTGCAAAGAGATTGTAGAATTCCTGTGATGCTATAAATTGATCAATGCTGATCATGTATTCTGCAAAGCTATATCAATGACATTGCAGATATCAACTGATTTAAAAAGTCTGTTGTTATCATGGTATGGACAGGGGAGGAGGGATAAACTCAAATCTCCAATTCCCTTACTATCTGTAATCAGTGTGGTTTTGGAAAGGGAGGTGTGTGTGTGTGTGTGCATGTGAGTGTTAGCCCTCTTGAGTATGTAGTCAATTTGAATCACAGCAGCAGGTAATAGGGAAGGCACATGGAACTTTGGCCTTCATTTCAAAGGAAATGGACTATAAAAATAGAGAAGAGCAGTCTATAAAAATAGAGAAGTCTTGTTAAAACTATACAAGGCACTAGTTAGACCACACCTAGAATACTGTGAACAGTTCTGGTCCCCTTACCTAAGGAAAGATATAATGGAATTGAAGGCAGTTGATCCTGAGTATGGAGGGATTTTCTTATGAGGAGAGGTTGAGTAGGTTGGGCCTGTACTCATTGGAGTTTAGAAGAATGAGAGGCGCACTTATTGAAACATATAAGATTCTTAGAGGGCTTGACAAGGTAGATACTGAGAGGTTGTTTCCCCTTGTGGGAGAGCCTAGGACCAGGGGGCATATTCTCAGAGTAAGGGGTCACCCATTTAAGACAGAGATGAAGAGGAGTTTCTTCTCTCAGAGGGTAGTGAATCTGTGGAATTTTTTACGACAGAAGGCTGTAGAGACTGGGTTGTTAAGTATATTCAAGGCTGAGGTAGGCAGATTTTTAATCATTAATGAAAACAAGGGTTATGGGGAAAAGGCAGGAAAGTGGAATTGAGGAACATCAGATCAACCATGATCTCACTGAATGGCAGAGCAGACTCAATGGGCCAAATGGCCTACTTCTGCTCCTACATCTTATGGTCTTATGGTAAGCTTTTGTGGGTTTAAATAAAGATAAATTATTTACTCACACATTCACCCTGAAAGTTTAATCACTATGTAAATCACTCAGCTCTCACGCACAAACATATGTGTTCAAGAAAAAATACTGTTAGGGAGGATAGTGTACTTTTACATGTTGTAAACAAATAAATAATTAATGGTTCACATGTCTGGCTAGCTGTAGGTGAAGGACTGTTGCACACCCTGTCTTTTCCTTCCTTGAATTGTAGTTTAGATGAGTTGAGATAGCTGGAGTCGGGTATCAGGATTATTGCAGGATTCCCTCAAAAAGATAAATGTTCAGCAGGTCATGAAGTTAGACACTTGTGGTTTTTGTATCGGGAGGTCCAATTTTTTTACAGCTGGACTTTGATTTAGGAGTCAGACTAGGAGGCTTTTTAAAATATACTAGCCTCCAACTTTAAAAATGTTTTGGAGTTACTGCCTTGGTCAGCAGTCAATACTCTGCAGTGGTGCTCTTTACAGATTGTCCAGGTCTTTTTGGGTCTTTGGATAATAAAGCTCCTTATCTCAAGCCAGTTTCACTCACATGATATACAGCCAGTGTTCACCTAAAATGGCTTAAAGCTAAAAGCTGTTGCTATACAGTAGGAGTTAGATGGTGGCCTTTCACACTCACTTGTGGATAACTGGTCTCTTCAGTTCTCCTTTTGTTAGACTGCAAACTCAAGGACAAGAAGTCTGGAAGTCCACTGCATTTGAGTTTGAAGTAAACTAGGAATAATAGCATGTGTGAAATCCACAAAGGGGTGCTGCCTGGGTATGTCCTTTGAATAGAGAAAGCCTGGGCATTAAGTAGTGGCGGTTTGGGGGAAACATCACAGCTGAGCTTGATCCCATTCATATATAGATACTTCTGCTAGGGGCCATTTGAGATTAGTGAACCGAATTGAGAATTTAAACTTTTTTTCTCCACTTAACTGAAAGGTGCAGAAGATAATTGTAACATTCACATTACTATTACGTCACTCCTTATATTAATAGTGCCAAGTGTGAAGTGTTGCCTTCTTATATCATATTTAGATTTGTCAATTTATCTTCTCTAATTTTGTTCACCTAATTCTCTACAGAAACATTTTCTCTTCTGACCCCTTTCATTGTCTATTTTCCAACTAAAGTTGGTGTATTTGTCATAGTACACTTTCAGACCTCTCTGAGTTAAAACCTAACATCATCATATTGCTTACGTTTAAACCATAACCAATGGATAGAACATTCCATGTGTACTCTCACCAATGTTCTGTAGAGTTATCAATATGTTCTGCTTTGTATTTAATGGATCCATGTAAACCCTGCAACATTCTATTGTTTTGGGAACTTTTTTTATTCGTTCATGGGGTGTGGGCATCTTTGGATAGGCAGTCTTTATTGCACATCACTAATTAACACCTGAGGAAGGTGATGGTGAGTTGCCTTCTTGAATTACTGCAGTCCATGTGGTGTAGATATGCCCAAAGTGCTGTTCGGGAGGGAGTTCCAGGATTTTGACCCAGCAACAGTGAAGGAATGGTGATAAGAACAAAAAAACTGCGGATGCTGGAAATCCAAAACAAAAACAGAATTACCTGGAAAAACTCAGCAGGTCTGGCAGCATCGGCGGAGAAGAAAAGAGTTGACGTTTCGAGTCCTCATGACCCTTCAACAGAACTTGCGTTCGAGTCCAAGAAAGAGTTGAAATATAAGCTGGTTTAAGGTGTGTGTGTGGGGGGGGCGGAGAGATAGAGAGACAAAGAGGTGGAGGGGGGGGGGTGGGGGTGTGTGGATGTAGGGACAAACAAGCTTGTTTGTCCCTACAACCACACACCCCCACCCCCCCCCCTCCACCTCTTTGTCTCTCTATCTCTCCGCCCCCCCCACACACACACCTTAAACCAGCTTATATTTCAACTCTTTCTTGGACTCGAACGCAAGTTCTGTTGAAGGGTCATGAGGACTCGAAACGTCAACTCTTTTCTTCTCCGCCGATGCTGCCAGACCTGCTGAGTTTTTCCAGGTAATTCTGTTTTTGTTAAGGAATGGTGATATATTTCCAAATCAGGATGGTGTATGGCTTAGAGGGGAACTTCAGGTGGTGGTGTTCCCATCTATCTGCTGCCCTTGTTCTTCTAGATGGGAGCAGTCGTGGGTTTGGAAGGTGCTGTCTAAGGAGCCTTGGTGAGTTCCTGCAGTGCATCTTGTAGATGGTACACACTGCTGCCACTGCGTTGCTGGAGGGAGTGAATGTTTCTCGATGGGTACAAATCAAGTGGGCTGCTTTGTTCTGGATAGTGTCAAACTTCCTGAGTGTTGTTGGAGCTGCACTGATCCAGGCAAGCGGAGAATGTTCCATCACACTCCTGGCTTGTGCCTTGTAGATCGTGGACAGATTTTGGGGAGTCAGAAGGTGAGTCACTCTCCACACAGGATTCCTAGCCTCTGACCTGCTCTTGTAGCCACAATATTTTTATGGCTAGTCCAGTTCAGTTCCTGGTCAATGATAACCCCAGGATTTTGATGGTGGGTGATTAAGTGATGGTAATGCCATTGATTGTCAAGGAGTGATGGTTAGATCATTTCTTGCTGGAGATGGCCATTGCCTCATGAATGTTACTTGCCACTTGTCAACTCAAGCCTTGATATTGTCCTGGTCTTGCTACATTTGGACATGGACTTCTTCAGTATCTGAGGAGCCGCAAATGGTGATGAACATTGTGCAATCATCAGTGAACATTCCCACTTCTGGCTTTACGATGGAAAGAAGCTCTTGATGAAGCAGCTGAAGATGATTGGGCCGAGGACACCACCCTGCAGTGATGTCCTGGAACTGAGATGATTGACCTCCAACAACCACAACCATCTTCCTTTGTGCTAGGTATGATTAAACTGCAGTAACATATAGTGTGGTTATATACTCAATGATCAACTGACACACTTAATTCTCTCTTTTTGCCCAATGGCGAACCTATGGTTGTGCAGTCACATTTCAGCTTTCAGAATGTGCATTATCTTTGCTTTACACCTTACCAATTATGTATCTATTGGAGTCCTCACAAGTTTTTTCCCTGAAACACTAATTCATTTTCATGATAAATCCATTCTTGAATATATTTTTGTTCAAAATATTTATTTAAAATTTAGAGTTTTCTTTGCAAAACAGATTTTCCTCAGATTTGACCAGGACATTTCCGTCCCTTTATTTAACACCTATACCTTAGATTTAACAAAACGAGCCATTAAAGACTCCCAAATCCTGTCTGCTATAAACATCAATACCTTCCATTATCACTCTTTTATCTTCCATCGTGGATGCATTCGTCATTTAATCCCTATTGTCCTCCCCATCATGGCAGGCCTATCTAACCCTCTTACCTCCTACCTTTCTATCTTTCCTCCTATCTTTCCCTCCTACCTCCACCGCCCCCTTTTAAAAAACTGTTCATTTCCAACACCGTCCAGCTCAGATGAAAGGTTCATTCTTTTTTCTGAAACCTGAAAATGTTAATTTAATATTTCTCTGCACGGTTGCTGTCTGAACTGCCGACGTTTTGTTTAGTGTCTTTAACTTCAGATTTCCAGCATTATTTTGATGTTGCTTTGTTTTCCTATGAATAGCACATCTGACTTTTTTTTAGAAAAAGCAGAGTATATATATATATATATAAATAATATAAGTTGATTCGCTTACGTATTAAAGGAATCGATGATGTGGAACATGTTAATGAGCTCTGGCCATGTATGAAAGAGGCCGATTTCAGGAGAATCCCACCACCTCTCCCCTTTATTAATTCATGTTGCACCTTTTCATTCAGGGATGGCACTTGACTGTTTAGATTTTCTTCGGAAATGTTGGGATTATATATAGACAGTAATCATCGTTCTCTTGATTAATGTGTCAATCGAACAATGAACAGAGCCACGCTATCAATAAAATGTCTTCTAATATTGATTTGTTTACGCATGAGACCTTTTGTCCCGGAATTGTTCGGGGGTTCGGTGCCTTTGTAACATGGAAAAATAAAGAAATATGAAAGACGCTTAAGCCACAGGAAATCTGCGGCGGCCCTTCTGCCGAGGTATTGGGATGAAATGGAAACATTTGATCGCTTGTTTTGGAGTCGTTGGATTTTTTTTTATGCCGAGTGACGCAGGTAGACAACGAGCTGACGCACAAGAGTGGATTGGCATGGAGTCCACCTCCTGAAAGCTGTCAAAGAGACGAGCTCCAGTATCCAGTATCCGCAGAACAGCGCCGCTCAGCCCATTCGATCTGCGCTCTCCAGGGTCCTGAAACCGACGCCGAGTTCATCGGCAGGCACACACCACTCACGGGGGTCTTAGTGCTAGGAAGGGCCGGCAAAGGAGGTCGATACCCCACTCCAAGCCCCACCATCTCCAACAATGACTTCCAAATCTGCAGCACTTGCACTCTTCCTCCAAGCGTTTGCACTGGTGTTATACCAGATCCACGCATTCCCTACACCTGGAGGACTGAAAGGTAGGTCCAATTTCAAATGGAAAGAAACACATTCTTGTTGGAACAGATGAACCCGTTACATGTAAATTTATCACGCCGCCTGTTAGGGAAACCGCAGTTGAGCTCATTTGGTTATTCAGTTAAATATTATTTCCCGGCAGGTCTTTTACGTCCCCGAGGACTGTCATCGAGGAGATTCTGATCCAGTTGCAGTACGGCTGCTGTGCGAGGGGGTTGCTATTATTTCCGATTTATCAGATTTTTCGCAATGAATGTAACCAGTCTGTCCACCCAATATTGAGTTGCGTGCTGCAATTACACTTGAATTTGTTTGAGTCTCTGTGACTACTTCGCAAATATTTCAGCCGAAGCCTCCAGATTGTCACTAAACTTAAGGGGGCTTTTCCAGTGCTCCGGCCGGAGGCTAATCCGTCGATGCGGTTAATCCGTTTACGTTAGAAATATTTCAACCACATTCTCGATCAAGTTGAGGATTTTAATAAAGGGTTGTAATTCACAATTAGTTTTGCACTGTAACTTCATCGTTATCACGGCGGACTGAGGCCATTGGGCTATTATCAATGTGCATGGGGCCAGGGCTTCTAAAATCTTGATCTCAACATAGTTTTAAAAATGGCTAAACAGTGCCCTGTCAAGTATTGCTGTCAATCTGTGTGCCTTCATCAATAATGTTGCTACAGTACAATCCTACAACATGCGGTAAAGCAAAATGTCACATTTGCCGGTAACGCCATTGTTGGTCGTGCAAGGAGTCAGACTGGAACTTGGTAAAAATTTCCATTTGTCAAACGATTGATAGGAATTGGCTTAAATCAAATTTGTATGTATCATCGTTCCAGTTTTAGCAATTTATAGCCGACATTCGGTGTCAAAAATACGTTGTTCCTTGTTATGGAGCCATAGAGTTTTACAGCACGGAAAGAGGCCCTTCGGCCCATCGTGTTCGCGCCCGTCATCAAGCCCCTACCTACTCTAATCCCATTTTCCAGCACTTCGCCCCTAGCTTTGTACGCGATGGCGTTTCTTAAAATACTTAAAATAGTAAATACTTCTTAAATGTTGTGAGGGTTCCTTTGGTAACCAAGTGTCTGGAAGCTGTGTGCAATACTCCACATATAAAAAGGTGCATTTGTTATTTCTCATTCACAGATAAAATCATTGCTTCTTCCATTTATTGCAGACAAAGATGAATACAATCGGGAATTGTCAGCGGAAAGACCAGTAGAGGAACAGGTAAATGATTTCAAAATAGCAACACATTGCTTCAGAGGCAACCTCTGATAAGTTATTCATATTTTCGCTAAATTAGTCTTTGTTATTTCATTTAATGTTTTCACAACCTGATCATCAGTGATATCGTTCCCTTCTAAAATCTGATTTAAAATGAGTGTACTAGTCTAATTCAAACATTGTCCTTTCGGGACATTTGCAGGTAAATAGCATCTGGTATCATTACATATCCCACCTCATTTGAGTCTTCTGCTTTTGGCCCTCTTCAAGTAGATTTGGATCAACAACCCAAAAGCCAATATTACATTCACTTTTTAAATGTTATTTTTCTCCCTCCCTCCAGATTGCTGAAGCCGGACGGACCAGTCAGTCAACATCTACAGGTTAATATCATTATTTACATAGACCTTACATGTCATTGACAGACAGAAACAAGCAATTCGCTCCAAATGCTACACACGAGCCTGGAAACAGAGCACAAGTACACAATTAGTACGCCTCATCTTGCCTATTCTCCAGTCTTTCACCCACTACCACACCATTTGATCCTCTGCCCTTCACCAGTTTAGACAGCACAGTCTTCAGCCCAATTCGCCGAAACTCCTCTGCATTTCTACACCTCTCCACTTCTCTTGCCTGCTTTTTAAACCATCTTATACACCTATATTTCCAACCAAACTCCTAATTCCGCCCTCCATGGTTCAGCTTTGTTTCTCCCCATCTCTATTTGTGAAAAACCTTGAGAGACTGAAGGCGCTACATAACTGCAAGACATTGCTATGCTAGTAGCTTTTGTTGGTTACTTTACACGTCAGCGTTCCCTCGGTTACTTTTCACCTTTGCCCATCATGTCGATTTGATATCCTTTCAGAGAACAAGGCCCCGCAACAGAACGATTCGGCTGCAGATGATTTCCTTCTGCTAAAGTCCTTAGCAGAGCAAGAAAGGAGTCAGAAGAGAGACCATGCCGCAAGAAACTCCCTGGGTGGTTCTTCTCCTCCCTCTGGCAACACGGATTCAACCAAAAGCAGAAGACTGGCGCAGGACTACGGTGATTCCACCAAAAATGCAATGGATTACAACGATGAAGGTCTTGCCATTTTGATTGAAATCATTGCCTCCTTTCCACTTGTGTGGTCCATACTTGGTTTCCACACGGATAAGGCTCGTCTGTGTGCAATGCATTTGCGCGTTTTGGATTCACCATTATCATTGCGTGAATTTTAAAAGCAAACTCTAAGCCTTAAAACATGATTATGATCCAATGACGTTTATCTTTGCAGATGACCCCGACGGTCTTCACCAACTGGACGGGACACCCTTAACAGCTGAAGACATTGTCCAGAAGATTGCCAACAGGATTTATGAAGAAAACGACAGAGGGGTGTTTGACAGAATTGTTTCCAAGCTCCTAAACCTGGGATTGGTAAGTGCCAACAAAACTTTACCAACAATTCTAAACATATTTTCTGTAATGAAACAAGAAAACATATTTAATATCTACCTATCATACAGGCAATGGGCAACTGGAGCTGAATAATAGAATAATATCGCATCAGCTCGGGTGAATGATTCAAAACCATTTTTCGGGATCATTGTAGACTCGCTGACAGATAATTGGAGCGTCTTTTGTGCTGCGGGCATATGAACGAAAAATTGCAAGAGTCATATCTAACATAAAAATTGGGAATACATGATACATTCATTGAAGACAAGAGTCGTGGCCATGCGTTTCACATACTAAAATAAGCGTTATTTAATTGAGTTTCAAGTGTTGTAGGTTGGAAAAGCGTCATTCATAAAATGAAGACAGTCTATATTCTTAGCATAAAAGCAGTATCTGGCGGATGCTGGAAACGTGAAATTAAAAACAGAAAGCGCGGAAGAAAGTTCCTCAAATGAGACTCACATTGGACTCGAAACGTTAACACTGCAAAGATGCTGACGGATCTTCTGAGTATTTCCAGCACTTTCTGTTTTTATTCTACATTATTATCAACTGGATGCTCCCGGCGGTACAGAATAGAGATAGTTTTTTTAGTTTTTTGTGGGGGTGGGGACTCAGGTCAATATAGAGAACATGGAGTGGAAAATTCTCACGCAGCTGCTCCTCTTTACCCGTAATTCTACAGGATTTTTCTTTATCATTTGCAAGTTAAGATTTTTTTGTGTGTGGCTCTCCACCCGCCCCCCGCCCCCTTGCATAAATATGTATGACCAAGGAAAGTGTAGAGATAAACAATGTCCAGACACAGGAATATGAAGATGAAAGTGTAGAGATAAACAATGTCCAGACACAGGAATATGAAGATGAAAGTGTAGAGATAAACAATGTCCAGACACAGGAATATGAAGATGAAAGTGTAGAGATAAACAATGTCCAGACACAGGAATATGAAGATGAAAGTGTAGAGATAAACAACGTCCAGACACAGGAATATGAAGATGAAAGTGTAGAGATAAACAATGTCCAGACACAGGAATATGAAGATGAAAGTGTAGAGATAAACAATGTCCAGACACAGGAATATGAAGAAAAAAGTCCCAAAGGTAAGTGAAGGAAAATGAATTCTGTCCCTTTGCATTTCTATTTCTCTCTTGCACTTCTCCTTGTTGCTGAGACCTCCTTGGTGAGATTGTTCAGTTACTTTTCTTTCCCGTCTAGCGGAAGGTCTCTATATTTACTGGAGTTTTGCGTTCCTTTTGCTGTCATTTCTTCCTGTTGATCTGCCTCCCCGCAACCACCACCCCCACCACCTTGCTTGTTCCTTTGTCTCACTCCTAAAGGCTGTAAATAAGTAGGAGTTGTCATTTTCTTGACTGTTTTTACTTGGGGTTGTATTAAGTACCAGAAACGCTACAATCATGGATTTTATGTCATCTACAACATATAATAATACTTTGAATTGCAGCATTGTTGGATGTAGAGTTAAAGGAATGTTTTAGCAACTAAAGCCACCATGGGCATAATCAATGGGAATTGCCTCAGTTTAACTGCAACTCCTTAATTCACTTCTGCCAGTGTTCCAGTAGGTGAATTTACCACCCTATGTAGTACAGAATTATGCCAGTGAGGAAGGCCCAACATTCAGTTCCTGCTATCTGCTTAATTAAGAGCAGGAAGATTACTCATGAATAATCATAATGATCACTGTCCAAGAAAGTGGGAATGTTGGGAAAGAATGGAATCAAGCTCCAATGCTATGCCCTCCATGGTCAAATAGCTGTTCAAATCTCATTAGCCTTTGAGATGAAGGACCATTTGACAGTGGTATTAGAGGATGGCCAATGGCTGTGGAGCTGTACAGCAGGAACCAGTGATTTTTTTGGAAGGGGCTCAATTAGGTAAAAAGAGAAAATGAAACATTATTGATATGCTCACAACTTATTTATGTCCATTATAATGTCAATATGTTCTTGTTATAGATCACGGAAAATCAGGCTTACAATCTAGAGGATGAAGTAGCAGCCGCTCTGCAACAACTTATTGCCAATGAAGCTAATAAGAATGAAGTGGAGGTTGGAAATATTGATTACCCGAGTATGAAGGTAGATGATGACATGAGTGAAAGAGAAGAGGAGAAAATGGCAAGTCCATTGAAGCAAATTATGAATTTCCTTCCTTTGTCACTAAATAGTTCCAATATCAATGATTTTTTTTTTGCAAAATGTCTGATTGCTTTGGTGTTATTGGAGTGTATTTCCCATCGAGGAGACTATATGTATTATCGACCCAAACTGAACAGGTACTAGCATTATGTGGTCAGATAAGACTAACAAACGAACATAAGAAACGGGAGCAGGAGTAGGCCATAAGGATCTTCCAGCCCTTTCTACCATTCAATTAGATCACAGCTGATCTGATCTTGGCCTCAACTCCAAATTTCTGCTTCTTCCCCGTAACCCTGGACTCCCCTTGTAGATCAAAAATCTATCTCAGTCTTAAACATATTCAATGACCCAGCCTCCACAGCTCTCTGGTGTAGAAAATTCCAAAGATTTACGAACCTCCAAGAGAAGAAATTCCTCCTCATCTCCCTTTTAAATGGATGACCTCTTATTCTGAAACTATGCCCCCTAGTTGTAGATCCCCCATAAGGTGTAACATCCTTTCAGCATCTATCCTCTCAAGCCCCCTCAGAATCCTGTATGTTTCAGTAAGATCGCCTCTCATTCATCTAAATTCCAATGAGTATAGGCCCAACCTGCTTAATCTTTCCTCATAAGACAATTCTTTCATCCGTGAACTAAAAGCTGCTCTTTTTGGACCATTCATGATCAAGATCATCATAAAACCCCAGTTAAACAGTGAAACTTGCTTCTCCAATGAGTTTTATCACTAAGTGTTGCCATGCTGATCAGGAGAGTTCCAAGCTGAGCCCCCAGTTAAATCATCTCAACCAGGGTGAAGATAAAGGTGCTATGATTGACCTTAATACATATGTTTCAGGAAGGAGAACACTGCCTTGGATTTCCACTCCTGATTGCTACACAGTGACTCCTGCTGGATATATGTGAATGTGCATGTTGAGTTGGGACAACTGTAGACTCAGCTGTACTGCTCCTCAAATTGAATGACACATTGACATTGGGTTGCCAACCCTTCAGGATTTGAAAATCAATCTCCAGGACACTGCTGTGTGCAAGCTTGGAGAAAAGTCATAGGGACATTAAAAAGATTGTGCTTTATTTTGTCATTTTCTTTGAACATTTCTTTTTACCTGATAGAAAATATTAAAAACGGGAGAAAAAGGTTGTTTGGCTGATAGTCAAGCTTCATCCAAATGGGTAATGAGTCTTTTTGCTTTCCATTTGGCATAGGAAGGCAGTGGATCACAAGGATGGATGTGTTGGCTGAACAATGGCTGGATATGGGGGCAACTTTTTTTTAATATTCATTCACGGGATGTGGCTGGGCCAGCATTAATTGCCCATCCCTAGCGGCCCTTGAGATGGTGAGCTGCCTTCTTGAACTGCTGCAGTCCATGTGGCTTAGGTACACCCACATTGCTGATGGGAAGGGAGTTTCAGGATTTTGACCCAGCGATAGTGAAGGAACAGCAATATATTTCCAAGTCAGGACAGTGAGTGGCTTGGAGGGGAACTTCATGTGATGAAACCTCCAGGAATATATTTAATCACAGTTGGCAACCCTATACTGACATGGCATATACACGAATAATGGCCTCTTTGATGCGCGACTAGAGAAGATGTTTAGTACCCGCAGGATCATTCCCTAGTAAGGAGTTAATGTTTTGAGAAGGCGAGAAGGAGAAAGCAGACTGAAAAAAAATCTATCAAGAAGTAGCAGTGGCCTTAAGAGATTATATGCAAATAAACGTTAGCACCTAATTGTTAGTCATAGAAAATAATACTAGTTTGTTGGCAGCATTTATGCAGAAATATCAACGGAAGTGGCCATCGTATGTTCAATGTTATAGAATTACAAAAAGGTGAGATCACAAAGCAGTCGTTGCCACTTTGTTTTTAAGAAAAACAGGCATAAAGATTTATTAAATGATGTTTTCCAGAAGAAAACCCTCCTATAAATGTAAAATATATCATTAGCCAGAACAACAACAGCATCTTCCCTCTTGAATTGGACAATAAAGCACAAAAGAATTTCTCATTTACAAGTGCTTGGCAACTGCACAGTGCTAATTACATCATCCTTACAGTTTACATAATTATCTTTATTATTTACAGAACACAAGTAATACATTAAAATTTCAAAAGGGCAGCAGTGACTTTGTGTTTATGTGGAAGTTTTTCTTGCTTCAGTAATTTCACATAAAATATAAGGTGTCAGCCACTGCTCAGTGGGTAGCACTGTCACTTCTCAGCCAGAGGGTGTTGCAATCAAACCCCACCGTAGTTACTTGGGCACACATTCTAGGCTGACTGAGGGAGCATTGCACTGTTGGAGGTGCTGTCTTTCAAATGAAACACTAAGCTGAGACCCTACCTGCCCTCTCTGATCCTATGATACTATTTGAAGAGCAGTGGTGTTTTCTTGGTAGCACTTAACCTGCTTCAGTGAAGTTGGCTATCAGGCAATTTATGCTGTTTATGGGTTCTTGACGTGTGAAAATTGTCTTCCATGTTTCCCTTCAACTGTGATCACGTTTCATAAACAAAATACTTTTTATTAATAATGATTAACTGTAACACAATCCTAGATATCCTGAGGTCGTGAGATGTCATATTTAAATGCAAGTTCTTTTTTTTCTTAATTTCTTAAAGTCCAGTTAAGCTACATTTAGGCAGACAGACAACACCACAGCACCAATGTATTGCTTCATGGGGCAATAAGACAAAGATTCAGCATATGACTACCAATAGAACTCCTTCTCTAAGCCATATCACTGCAGTTAGTGGGTGAGCAGAGTCCAAGTGCTTCCTCATAGAAATGGACAGAATATTCACACACGACTCATTCTAGGTACCTTCAGGTGAAAGGGATTTCAGAATTTGCTGCCCTTCTAAATGGGAACAGTGTTCAATGTAGGACAAAACACATCCAACAAGAAAAAAAATTACACATGCAATGCACTTGTTTCATTTTAAATATAAGATAATAATTATAATATCAGCTGTATTTATGTGCAATTTATCATGTTGCTGACCCCACTTAGCACTGCAGACATTGGATTACTTTTGCAGTGCAGTGACTATTATGCAGGAGTTATACTATCATATTTTAAAGAAAAAGTAGCAGAATATACTTGAGAGATGTTCCGCTTTTTAATGCTTCCCAAGCCAGGCTGCAGTTTAAGACGGAGAGTGTATGAACCAGGTTGTTGTTTTCAGGGTTTTACCAATTCACTTTTTAAACTAACAGCCAAGCATTAGTCTTCATTATTTATTCCTTCAGTCCTCAACCCCTCCAAACAGAGAATCATCGCTGCTGATGGCCCGCTTAGCTGGGCTAACATCTAGAACTTGCTTCAATGGGAAATGCTGACACAATCCCAAATATTACCATTTCCTCATACGCTGTGTAATCAACAGCCCTAAGATCTCCAATAAGTACCTCTCTGCCATAGGTGATAACTTAAGGAAGCGACTATTTCCTCAACATTTTTTTGGATATAATGCATGCCACTTCTCAAATATCTGCCTCTCAGACAGGCACCTGGGTAGAATAAAGTGAGCCTCCCTACTTTTGCAGTGAAATCAGTGAATATAAATTTCCAACACAACACAGACCCTCCCCAGAGTTCCACATAAAATCTATTTAACTCAGTCTTGATAGCTCCGATTGCCCCAGCCTTTTGAAGGATAGTGCTACAAATTTCTACCACCCTTTATGTGAAAAAAAAGCTGCTTGATCTTGCTCCTGATAGGCCGAACTGTTACGAGCAGATATTTATGAGAATATGGATAACTTTTCTTTTTACTTTCACACATTTCACAGAAAATGAAAAAGCCTAATAAGAATGCAGATGACTTCGTGAAAGAGGAGGGTGATGGTCCTCTGGGCAACAGCTGGGTCTCAACCAATAACATGGATCAAAGAAGCAGTGCACCCACCACCGATGATCTGGATGATCTTCAGTATTTTCCAAACTTCTACAACCTGCTGAAGAGTTTGAATACAGGTAATTGAGATACTGGGATAGATTTTGTGGTAAAAATAACAGTGAGGTTAGCAGCAATCACCATTATTCACATGTAAATCAGACAGCAATTTCCAGCGACCACCTATGTACAGTTAAATGGGTAAATCAGGACGTTGCTGTCCGAGGTGCCCTCTTGCCCAAAATCTGCCTAAAAATGTTACCTTACCAAGAAACTCACCATTGAAATACATGGAACAACATGAGGTTACGGTACTTTGCTATAATAGCAAACATTAAATTTGCCAGAAAATGTGACAGCTTGCTCATTCCAATGTAATGGTAACTTTTTAGTCTTTCATTATGTTGAAGTTTAATTTAAATATCAAGTGTTGATCAGTCTTGTGTAACTAAGTTTGCTTTTGCGCATTTATACAATAATTTGATTTCAAGCTAGTTATGTGAAACAGGCTTTCAGATAAGAATGTCCATTTGTGATCAATTGACACCTTTAAAAGAAAATTGTATCGGCATATGCAAATTTTAATGGCAAACTAGGTCTTAAATACTACCAAAAACCTGCCACTGAAAATTAACCTTTATAAGTGTGGAGTCTCATTCCTTCAGATTTTAATTATTGTTGGAGATTTTAAAATGTTTTTCTTTAATTTTTCTTTCTTTCCCTTTCATCTCTCTGAATCTAATCTTTCTTTTGCTTTCTGTATCCAATTTAACTTTGAATTAAATATTCCAACTGACTCCCCAATTCAGATCCTGTGCTGCTCATTAATGATTCTTCAACCTGAATTGGAAAAGCAGATGCATGGTTGCTTGGACTGTTCATACAGATCCCACATTGCCTCTAGAGTTGCTGTACTTTTGTCTGTTGTCTGACAGGAATGTTCAGTGCAAAAGTCCATAGAAAATCTATGGGCAAGTGCAAGAGGGAAAAATGGTTGGTGCTGTCCTTTCATTGCTGGCCACAGGATCCAGCCCATTAGTTTAATCTCAGAAATTGAATTGTTACTTTCATATCAGACTGCATAATTAATTAATGCCAGATTATCGTGTAGCCATTACTAAAGCTAGCTTGACATAAATGGTGGTGATTATTCGGCCTGGATGAGGTGAACAGTAGAATTTATGCATTTAATGCAGAAATTTAAGAATCCATCCTTTGCAGCAATGAAGCTCTGACAGCCATTAGTATGATCACATGAAAATGGCTGGATCAGTTTGGCTACACGCTATGATGAGTTTTAGTGGTGAAATATTGCAAGTAATATGTTATTATATGAACCAATGTTTTTCTATTCTACATCATATTACTTATAGGGGCACTAGTCACTGAAAAATAATATAGAGAACAAGTGTCAAAAACAACTGTGTCACATCAATCAGGTCTTCTCTTTGTTGTTCAAAATATTGAAATGTGCATTTTAAACGTACATTGCTATGTTTCTAGATTTGTTGAAAACAAATGCTGTATACAGTTTTACATAGCACATCTAATAATCTCTTGTTAACACAGAGCAAGGTGCAAAAGAAAAAGAAACATTAATAACCATAATGAAGACATTAGTTGATTTTGTGAAGATGATGGTGAAATATGGAACTATTACACCCGAAGAAGGTGTTTCATATCTGGGTAAGAATAAATCTAATACATAGACTACTTCTACATGGGTCAAATGATCTGTTACAGTGATAGATGTAATGTTGCATATACATTTTTTATCTATGGCTGGTTGCAAAGTTTGCAGGGAGCATATTAACCTGTTGGATTCTTGTTCAATTGCTTTTGAAGATCAGGTAGAATTTTCAGACAGTTTCCTCCTAAAGATTTTGTACCTCTCTCTGGAGATTAAATAGATTGTAAAAGTTCATGGCAATGTTAATTGTGTACAGTTTATTCTATTCAAAGGAATGGATTCAATGCGCTAAAGGATCCTTTCTCATTTCATAATTCATGTTCCTAAACTTAAACTATGGGGGTTCCATCCACTGGTGTTTCGATAAGCAGTGCTACAACTCTATTGCACTGGAGTGCTGTTAAAGTCCTAAATTTAGAAAACTGCATTTCATTTCACAAAATAACCTCCATCATACATGGATATACTCTTTCTTATATAGGTATTCTAAAATATTGCAAGCAGAGAGTTAAATTATATTTCTAAATTAAATTAGGTATGCTGAAAGGACAATTTAGAGAAGAGGTTTGGAAGAACATCTGCAGGCAAAGAGTGGTCAACACTTGTAATGATTGACAAGAGTAGGATAGCAGAGGCCAAAACCTTAGATTCACTCAAGATACAATTAGATGACATGATGAGGGTTTATATAAGTTTTCTTATGGATAAACGGGTTAAGATAAACCTTATTTGTGATTAGTTTAACTCATCCTAAAATCTTGTAACTAAGAGTTATAATCAGAATTTTAATCCTTTTTATGGTGCCTTTAAGTTTGTATAGCAAACCATACAAAGGAAGATCTCAAATTGAACTACAAAACAGAAGAAAAGGCAAATCAGCAAGTAGGGTATAGATGACCAAATTTAGGTTTTAACCACCTAGGGATTCTAAAAGGAAATATTAAGGGAGCTAATGAGACAGACGAAGAATATTTTTTTTCTTTCAGAGGGCCGTAAGTCTTTAGAACTCTCTTCCCTGGAGCGTGGTAAAGGCAGAGTCATTGAATATTTTTCAGGAAGAGGTAGATAGGTTCACGACTAGCAAGGGAGTCAAAGGTTATCAGGATTAGACAAATTGTGGAGTTGAGGCCACAATCAGATCAGCCATGATCTTATTGAATGGTGGAGCAGGCTCGAGAGGCTGAATGAGCTACTCCTGCTCCTAATTTGTTTGTACATGTGTTCATATGATGATTTTGGAGTCCTGGTAAAAACTAAGTGTAACAAACAAAGCAGTAAGTTTTTATTTCAATGCCATGAGGAACAAGTGTGCTTGAGTCTGTATATTTGCAGCTTTAGAAGAGTAAAGAAGGCCAAGCTCTCAGAGGCACTGAATCATAGCAGCAGTGAAAAAAAAGAAAGAAATAAAAGGGTTGTGATGAAGAGAAATAAATTGGAGACAAAAGGTGAGAGAGGAATTGTCTATCAGATGATAACATTTTTTCTGGTTGTGGGTATGAGAGAAGTATCAGAAGAGCATTCTCAGGTACAAGACTGGTATTCAAGTCTTGAGCGTTCTTAGGTTTAAGATAGAATTAAGCATCAGTGAGAGTAAAATAAACAGTTTGTATAAAAGCATCTTGGAGATCTGGAAATGGAAGAGAACTGAGAAATAAAGTCAGACGAGATAACAAAGCCAAGAATGCTTGATAGAAAAAATAATAAATGTTGAGACGTCAGAGGTGAAAGTTACTAGCTGTTGGGTAGATTTTTAAGAGACACGAATAAAGCATGTCTGAAAAATTGGAAGAAATATGATTTATTTTTACATCATCACAAAGAAAAGATCAAATTATAGTGATTAAGGACTGGAGGGTGTGCAGACTGAAGACATGTTACTGAAGGATTGTGATGAATGTAGACTGAAATGGTTTGTTAAGAGGATAGAATTGGATGATCAGCTACCAAGGTCACTGACATGAAAAGGGAACAAAATGTAAGCGAGGACAGTGCCCAGGGAATGAAAAAAGGTCAGAGAATGAGCCATCAAATACAGCTCAGATTCAACAATTTGAGATGAAATTAGATATAGATGAACATAGTTTTGCTTTAGTAGTCTGTGGTGTGAGGTGCTAAACATACAGGACAATGATAGATGCTTCACCAAGCTATTCATATACAGAGTTCCAGAGGTATATAATACAAGTGAGAGTGTAGTGGAAGAGCTATGCTAAAAAAAAATTAAACCAGGAATTTCAGTCCAGCATTATTTCAGCATTAAAAGCTGCTTCTATAATTTGGGGAAAGCACTGATTAGATGAAGAACTGTGCTACACTTGGTGTAACTTTTCAGTTTCCAATATCAAGTTGTTTTTTTTTAAATTATTCATTTATGGGATGTGGACATCACTGGCCAGGCCAGCAGTTATTGCCATTGTTCTAGTTGCCCTTGTTTAGAGGGCAATTAGGAGTCACCCACATTGCTGTGGGTCTGGAGTCACATGTAGGCCAGACCAGGTAAGGACTACAGATTTCCTTCCCTAAAGGGCATTAGTGAACCAGATGGGTTTTTATTACAATCTGCAATGGTTTCAAGGTCATCATTAGACTTTTAATTCCAGATTTTTATTGGATTCAAATTTCAAATCCAAATGGTGGGATTCAAACACAAGTCCCCAGAGAATTACCCTGGGTCTCTGGAATACTAGTCCAGTGACAATGCTAAAATGCCACTGCCTCCGCGGTCAGAACGGTAAATGATGAAAGGTCATTGACCTGTTAATCTTTCTCCACAGATTCTGCCTGACCTGCTGAATTTTTCCAGCATTTTCTGTTTATATGTCAGATTTCCAGCATCCTCAGTATTTTTGCTTTTATTTCAGAGAAGCATGTTCATTTGCAAAGAATTTTAACCTTTAAAAAGCAAATTGTATCCACACATGTCGAGAATAGGAATTGATAGCTGTGGAGATGTTAATAGTGCTGCTTGCTATTTCTCAGGGAGATGTAGAGAACAAACTTCACCCTTCTAAAATAGGAAACAAATAGGCTGTGGAGTTTGGGGGTAATTCATGAGAGGGTAATTTTGCATGGAGTCTGGATGGGGCAAGTTTGAAAGGTCAAATGACTGTTTCTTGTTCTTAAAAACAAAAAAACTGCGGATGCTGGAAATCCAATTCTCCCGCTCTAAAGCAGAGTGACAGCCAATATTATTATGATGAAAAATAACCCGAGGATATTTGACCCTTTAAGAAATCAATTTATATCATATCAGGTACAAGCCCCATCACTATAATACTCTGCTTAGGATCTAGTGCATAATATGACCAAAGTCATTTTGTGAATATCTTACAACAAAAACTATTAGTTACTGCATCTTCCCTCAGCTCTATGTACCTTAGGTTATAAATATTTTCAAACTCTTCTACCACCATATTATATAATCACACTTTTTAGGAGAGAAGAAAAATAATGTTTGAAAAAATTCAGGTCAGACATTGAAAGATTAAGTTCCTCAATTGCCATTTAGGTTGTCTAGAGTTTCATCTCCTGTCAGTCACCATCTCGAAATTGCAGCCTTAGGATAAGAAATCAATCTCTTCAAATGCCTTTTCGATGCATTTCAAAGTCATTGAAAAGTATTGCACACCTCTGGTAAGTGTGATTACAGTAATCAGGCACTGCACAGCTAGAAATCAACTGCAATATTAAAGTGCCTGGCACTTGCAGGTGGTGGGGAGAGCCAGGAATCATCCTATGGTACAATTCACAAGTCTTGCACAGTTCCAATCTTTTTCGGAAAAACACAACTGATCACAAAGGGAAAATCAGGAACATAGTGCACTGAATCCCACAAAGAGGAGCATGTCAGGCATGGAGAACTGTAATTTCTTCACCATTAAGTTCAATAAACTACCAGCATATCATTTTGAAATTCACCTTCACAATTGCAAGGGCACACCCGAGCGTTATGATGCTGTTGATAAATATAGAGCATACACATTTTACTGGAAAACATATCAAGTTCACATTAAATATTAATTTTATTGTTGGAGAAGCTTTGCAGTTGAACCTTTAAAGTGAAGCACTTTAACCGAGCTGCCTTTCTCAAACATTACAAAAGAAAGGGTTTTCATCTATACTGTACCATATTTTCATTTACAGTGCTGTACATAATTTTGAGACTGATTTATTGAAAGACAATGAAAGCAGAAATGCACAATTATAAAAATCTTAAATATTAGTCTAGTCTGTGTTTCCACTTTAGTATTTGTTATTTTAGTCTATATTTAAATAAGGAATTTTTAATGAACACAGACATGGCCAGACATACATCCTGAGCCTCCCAAGTGTTGGCTTAGCTCAGTTGATGGCAGTGCCATAACTGAGTTGGAGGATGGTAGATTTGAGGCAGCTTTGGTGCTCATCATATACATGCATAACATTCATGCTCAATGATGAGACTTGTACTTATTTTTAAAGTTTCTTGAGTGAATTCTTTTTGCCCAAAGTGATGGATGTTTTTGCTGGAGAATGAAACACTTTCAATATCTTGCAACAAGTACCAGATCAAACACATCAGTGTGACAAAAGACATAAATAAATTCAACTTACAGCTCCACAACAAAGTGCCTCTTGCCCATCCTGAGATACCCACGAGGGCAGCATTTTACCTTTCACCATGCCAACCATCTTTTTGGCCCTTATGAAGTAAGTTTTAGCTGATTTAACCAAGTTTCTAAAAGGGTGTGGGGTCACGGTACAAAACTACCACAAATGTGCACTAACTAGCATTAAGATAAAAGCAAAAAACTGTGGATGCACTTCTCTTCTATTTTTACTTAGTTCTGTTGAAGGGTCATTTGGACTCGAAACGTTAACTATGCTCCTTTCCGCAGATGCTACCAGACCTGCTGAGTTTTTCCAGGTATTTTTGTTTTTGTTTTGGATTTCCAGCATCCGCAGTTTTTTGCTTTTATCTTAATGCTAGTTAGTGCACATTTGTGGTAGTTTTGTACCGTGACCCCACACCCTTTTAGAAACTTGGTTAAATCAGCTAAAACTTACTTCATAAGAAGAATACAAGAAAATTGGGGATAAAGCCACTCCAACGATAAGGCCACTTGGCCCTTCAAAACTCTCTTTATTGAATCTCGTTGTTTTAAATAACCCTAACTTTTGCTTTGTATTTTATTCCAAAAATTTAGCGCTCCAAGCTAAATAATGTTCTTTAGAATCCTCACATACAGAGATGAGAGTTTTAATCCATGAGTCTGAGATGGATTTGAACGTAAATATCAGAGTTGACAGGGTGATGGTCTTTATCACCCCACCTTTCTTTGTGCATTTCCACTCGTATTCATGATGTAACAATCCCATTGAATTGGAAAAAGTAATTTAAGTTGTTTGCTGCAAGAAACACAATTGTTGCAAATAACAGTTTTATGTTCTGATTATATTCTTTTTGCTGAAAATCATAAATCTTAACATTCTAATATGTCAAGCTGATTTATAAATCACATTTTAAATAGCAACCTGAGTTATACACAATATCATAAATTTTCCAAAAGGATTTACAGATTTTTTTAACATTCAAGGAAGTCTTCTGTACAAATCGTGAAGTGCCACAGTCTCCACTGAAATGAATATACAGTCACGCAAATTCTAGCAAAACAAAGGAAATTGATAAAAACCAAAAGCAACACCCAGTAATCTTTCAAAATCTACCTTGTAGTTAAGGAACAAGAATAATATTAGTCATGACAAACAAAGCATTCTAAAAATGTGTACTCAGAGGTGTTTGATATATTGAGCAAGATCAGCGTGTGGTACTACAAATACTAAGTGTTCATGTAAACGCCTTCTACATGGGATGCAAGTTGCTATGGGAACTAAAGTGACAGTGTTGTATGATTCAACAGGAATCAGCAGATAAAAGCCTTAGTTGCTTAGATACTGGGCCTCCATTTATGTCCAAACTGTATGTCTACTTAGGATTCAGTTGATGCGGGGCAACTAATGTGATTCAGCTGTTACTAGGTGCCTGAATGGTCTGCTTTGAAACAGTAGCTTTAATTTAAATTTGTAGCAATGTCACTTATGCTGGCAGTTCCTAAATTAAACTAATTTACTCCTGTCATTAACCCCAAGATGAAAACTGAGGTGTAAAAATGAAAGTGAGCAGCTGTCCAACCATCTCATCACCAGTTATTTGTCTACAGCTGTGAACCAGTTTGTAATAATTAGCAACATTTACATTTAAATTACATTGTGTTAAATATAATAAATTAAAAATGAATTCCTTTAAAATAGACTAAGCACTAGAAAACTGTAGTTCATGATACAGGTACATACACGTGCATACAGCGTCTTTTATTAGAACCAGGAGGTATATCTTTAGATGAAAGGAGAAAGAATGATAAAATAGACACCACTATTTGAGATCTGCAATGCAGGAACTGTCTCTCTCTGGAGATTTGAACATCTGCTGGGGAAAGGGCCATTAATGTAATCTGTTATCTGGAGAAGCTTGTCTGTTACATAATCAGTGCATCTGAGGTTGCAGCATCAGTGGTAAGTCTGCACCCTGGACATTTTGAGTATTAATCAGGAGCTTGGAATGTCCATCTGGACCAGCTTAGTGCATCAATTGGGAAAAGCTAAGTGCTGTCAGTGTAAGGCCAGGCCATTTATCCCTGAAGGTGTCAAGGTCAAGCCTATATCAAATGAATCCTAATGAGGGGACGTGAATGAAGAGTTGAGAAGTTTATATGTTGTTTAGAATTTTTTTTTACATATTACTCCAGGGTTACAAGAAAGGAATTTTTTGTGAGGGATGGAAGAGAAAGGGAAAATATTTTAAAAAGGTTGTGTTCCTACTGGAAACAAACTAGATCATTCATCCTTACTTGTGACCAGGTTGTCTATGAGTGTATATTTATAGTCTGTTTGAAAAGAGTGTGATTCATTTTGTATTTTTGTCAAAATGAACTCTGTTTTTCTGCAGAGAATTTGGATGCAACGATAGCCGTGCAGACAAAGAACAAGCTTGGTAAAGTAAAGGCTTATCCCATGAGTAAGGAAGCAGCAGGTAAAGCTGAGATCTAAATACACATGTAATTGTTTCATTTTTTAAAAAAAGTTGTATTTCCTCCCAGGAAAATAAATTTTGTACAAATATTCATGTTTTATATTAAATTATTGAGTATATTTAAGACCGAGATAGATAGGTTCTTGATTGGTAAGGGGATCAAAGGTTACGGGGAGAAGGTGGGAGAATGGGGTTGAGAAACTTATCAGCCATGATTGAATGGCGGAGCAGACTCGATGGACCGAAGGGCCTAATTTCTGCTCCTATGTCTTATGGTCTCATGGTCTTAAGGTTTAATTGTTTTCTGCAGATAGGGGTGATGACATAGACAGCACAAAGAACAATTTTGGAAAGCTGCAGAAAGAGACTGCAAGTTCTGAGGACTCCACAAAAGAGGAAGTAGAAAAAACAGAGAATTCCAAAGGTACAAAGTTCACAATTCCCTTTAACGAGAGCTGACATTCTCTTCACAGTGACTGAAGAAATGAGAACAATAGATTGTCCTTATGCCTATTAAAGGCCTCAACAGGAAACAATTTCACAGGCGATTACAAATCCAAAAACAGGATTCCATTTTGGAATCTCGTTAAGCGATGTGCTTTACAATACCAAAATAGTATTATCTTTATAACAAGCCGGATAGTAGAGTGCGGCATCTTGGCTGGGGAAAGGGCCAAATGCTCACTCAACACCTAACCAAAAAGTTGTATGTGAAAGTCCTAGAGCTGACAGAATTGTATAATAAAGGACTTTAAGTGGTTCCTACCTGGACTGCTGGACAGCAGATAACATGGTAATTAGAAAGAATTCCCTTTCCCCCACTCCTTATCTACCAGCATTTTTGAGGAATGCTGCACCAGATCTTTAATTAAGCCAAAGATGCAAGTCAAAGCCAATACTTTGCTGTTATAATGGGCATTGTGCTCTGAATCATCACATACAAGCTGCAACTGTAAGTTCAAATAAAGTGTAGATCTTTTAACTCATACATGGGGAGCAAACTGAGGAAGAAAGTTTCTGTTTGTTTCAATTAACACCACTATTAACCAACTTCATACCTGGATATTCCTTTCAATGCACCAATGAAAAAGCTTCTAGGTGCTTTATGAGATGCTTTTGGGCAATTGTGAATTTAGCCAATTCTGAATCCAAGAGGATAAAAGGCATTACTCATTGCAAAGGAGAGTACAGCGATGGCATGTTTTCTTTCTATTCCTGGCCAATACCCTAGGTAGTGATTACTTTTACTGATTGAAAGGGTAGCGCACATGAAAGTGCATAATCAAATTTTGTTTATGATATGAGTGGTAGGTTAATTTGAATTCTAAACTGTAACCAGTTTTCTCTCATTGTAAATTACTTCAGTCCAAAAGGTTTCAAGAATATATTCCAAATATTGCTTGCAGAAAGCTGCTGATACACACTTGAAATATAGGTCAGATCTGCCACTGTCTGTCCCGTGGCTTCTTTAGAAGTGACAGATGAATTAATGTATCATTCACTAACTGCTCTATTAGGAATGATTCTCAGAGAGCCCTGCACATCAGAAACTGAAAAACCAGTACAAAATATAATGGGATGTACTTCTTCTTTGTTGTATTATTCTGTAGGGGAATTTTAACATAGGCGAGTGGGTGGGAGGTTAAATGGACTAAAATTCCGAGTGTGGCAAGAAGCCGACTCCAACCCCGCCGGCCCCCCACAATTTCCTGGTTTTACTCTAGCAGGACAAGGGTCAGACAGCCAGCCTGCTTCCAGTGGACCGGTTGGCATTTTAAATACATTAACAAAGCTTCGGATTTAACCAGTTTTGCAGGTTTAACTGTGGCCGGCCTGGGAAACCCATGAGGTGAGACTTTCGGTGAGCAGGCAAGTTCCTTCAAAGCACTCTTTGTGGCTGGGGGGTCAGGGTGCTTTCTCTTAGCACCCACTTCCCCACCCCGCCCCGCACCTCCACAGACCTCCACCATAGAAATCAACCCCCCATCCTCCCAGACTGAAAGCCCCTTGGGAGTAATTGCTTCCCGCCCACCCCACACCACTGCACAAACACCCCAGCTCCCACAATCAGGGATCAGACCTCCCCCCCCACCTGGGATTGGGTCTGGCTTCCCCAGGATCACACTCCCAGGGAATCACAGGATCAAGGATGCACCTGAACTCACAGTCTTCTCTGGAATGCTTCCCACCCAGTTGGAAGCCAACCCTGTCAATCAGGTTTGCTTCAGGGTTGGAAACTTGTCAGATCCAAAATCTCTACAGCATGTGGAGAAACCCATTCTCAGAGGGTCAGCAAGTAAAAACTCCTCCCAGTGATTCTATGATACTTCAAGATCACAAATAGCTGAATTTGTGCAGATGTGAAGCCAAGTTCCAGATCAGGCAGTGGAAAATGTTTGGGATATCTCCTTTTTATGATTTGTGATGGAATTTTAAACCTGATTTATGGATATCAAGATCCGTTTTGATTCCACCCCATGTTTAATTAGGTTTATCTTTAACTGTTAAGGCTAGTGTGCTAAATATTTGGGGGTCAATGAATATTCTGGAGCTTTGGTTGATTACTTTGGAGATCAGAATTTAAATGGATGAGATAGTTCATGAAGAGGCAGATTGTAAATAATTTGCCAAAGCAATCCACGTGTTGGATCATTGCCTTAGCTTTCCTTGATACCTTGAAGAATTATCAAGTTTGGAGGTTTGAGTGTATAAGTGGAGCAATCTCCACCATGAAATTATTGCCTTAGTCTGGTATTCATGAACCAAAAGATCCAGATTTTATAACGGCTTATTCAAGTTTGCTCTATGAACTGGTTAGCTGCTCTACTATGCATTGTCATCCTTCTTGAAGTTGGTGTAGACTGCCATAAATGGAATGCACAGAAGGAAATTGGAAATGTACAATGAAAGTGTCGTGGCTATAACTAGGCTTAGTTCATTTGTTTGGAATTTGCAGAGAATGAGTGAGTTTTCAATTATTAAACGTTAAAAAAGGATGGATCAATTCAATTCATCTTTTGTTTGCCTTATTATACCTGGACATCAGAGGGTTGAAATAAATAATCCTGAAAACACACAATTAGTGTCATGACAGAGGACCTTTATTGAAAACCAGCCAACTCCTATTGCAGATGCTATTGGACTCTTGTGCATTCCCAGCAATTTTTAAAATTCAGATTTTATCACTACCATTACAGAGTCATTATCCACAGGCTTGTTTGACAATATGCTTTTACAGAAAACAAGGGATATTGAAAATATTGCATACAAAAATTCATTATGTAAGAATAGTAATTTATTGCCTATGTTTGTCAAGCATGTTTTGAATCACATGATGAATGAAGATGAACATTAAGCACATTCTCTAATAACAGTGATCATTTGTGGATAAAAGGTTACATTTCAAATGATAGTAATGGCGTTAACTGCCACTGCTTTTGATATGAAGTAACACCCCTTTGCATATTTATTTTATGCTGTTCCTTTTGTTATAGTCTCTGTACATGAGCTAGAAAACAAAAATACTTGTTTCAAATCTGACTTGGAATTCCGTTTATGGCTGATCCAAGCCACAGCCCTATTAGCTACACTCCATATAATCCCCTGAGGTGTTTACCAGCTACTCAATGAACAAAATCTGTTCTATTGCAGTAACTAGAAGGTCACTGCAGCCTTTTAAGAAATGTTTGAGGACAAAATGACATTCCCAGCATAAAACCCAAATAAACCATGTAATATATGGAAAAAGGTGGAGCAAATATTGTAAATTCTAGCAACAGTAAATGTAAACAGACTAGAATCACAACGTTAAAAGTAATTTCTTTATTGTGTACCAGCAATCTGTTAGAACATTGTTATTTCACATTTTATATTTAGTTTTGCTGAATAGTAATCTATTCAAAATCATAACAGAAAATGTGGCTCTGTGTCATTCATGACCCATTTCACTGTGGGATGATGCTAGAGCTGGAATAAACTGGTATTCCCTTTTCTTCCTGTTGTTGTCCAGTATACTAGAAAGTAAGATTACCCCAGCCTTCATACTGCAAATGAGAAGTGTTTTTTTATTATTTGCATATAAAGTATAGTATTTGCAGTTTCATTATAACAATTCATCAATTCAGTGATTTTTCTCTTATGTATACACTGCTAATGGCAATATAAATGAAAGCAGGTGCCCTGTTTATTTTTGGGATGGTGTTGTTTACGGAACATGTCTGTTAAAGAAGTCTTCATAATCTTCTGTATGTTAACAAGTCTTTATTAACTACTTCTAACTATATATAGTAAAGGGTACAGCAAGAAGCTAGCTCCATACCTGGGCCTTAACATGTCTTTGCTCAACACTTCACAGACCCTAGTTTGGGCCATGTGCCTCCTTATATCAATGGGCAGTACTGTACTCAGTCCCTGTATATGCCAGAACCTTCATTATACAGCTGAGTGGATGATCCATCTTGGCCACCTCCAGCTGTCCCTAGAATCACAGATGCCAGTCTTCAGCCAATTTGATTCACTCCACGTGATATCAAGAAATGGCTGAAGGCACTGGATACTGCAAAGGCTATGGGCCCTAAAATATTCCAGCAATAATACTGAAGACTTGTGCTCCAGAACTTGCCACACCCCTAGCCAAATTGTTCCAGTACAGTTACAACAGCATCTATCCGACAATGTAGAAAGTTGCCCAAGTATGTTCTGTACACAAAAAGAACAAATCCAACCTGGCCAATTACCATCCCATCAGTCTACTCTTGATCATCAGTAAGGTGATAGAATGGGTCATCAACAGTTCTATCAAGCAGCACTTGCTTAGCAATAACATGTTCACTAACGCTTAGTTTGGGTTCTACAAGGGCCACTCAGCTCCTGACCTCGTTACAGCCTTCAAAAATGGACAAAAGAGCTGAGCCCCAGAGATGAGGTGAAAGTGATTGCCCTTGACATCAAGGCCGCATTTGACCGAGTATGGCATCAAGGAACCCTCGCGCTACTGGAATCAATGTGAATCGAGGGAAAACTCTCCACTGGTTGGAGTCATACCTAGCACAAAAGATAGATGATTGTGGGTTGTTGGAGATCAATCGTCTCAGCTCCAGGATATCACTGCAGGAGTTCCTCAGGGTATTGACCTAGGCCCAACCATCTTCAGCTATTTCAACAATGACCTTCCTTCCATCATAAGGTCAGAAGTGGGGATTTCGCTGATGATTGTACAATGTTCAGCACCATTCACAGCTCCTCAGATACTGAAGCAGTCCCTGTCCAAATGCAGCAAGACCTGGACAATATCCAGGCCTGGGCTGACAAGTTGCAAGTAGCATCCATGCCACCCAAGTGTCAGGCAATGACCATCTCCAATAAGAGAGAATCTAACCATCACCCCTTGATATTCAAAGGAATTACCATCGTTGAATCCCCAATATCAACATTCTGGGGGTTACCATTGACCAGAAACTGACTGGACTAGCCATATAAATACTGCACCTATACGAGCAGGTCAGAGGCTAGGAATCCTTTGGTGAGTAACTCATCTCCTTACACCCAACGTCTGTCCACCATCTACAAGGCATAAGTTAGGAGTGTGATGGAATATTCTCCACTTGCCTGAATGAGTCCAGCTCCAACAATACTCAAGAAGCTTGACACCATCCAGGACAAAATAGCCCACTTTATTGACAACCCATCCACAAACATTCACTCCCTCCACCACTGACGCACAATGGCAGCAACAATAGATGGGAACACCATCACCACCATCTACAAGATGCACTGCAGGAACTCAGCAAGGCTCCTTAGACAGCACCTTCCAAACCCAAGACCGCTACCATCCAGAAGGGCAAGGGCAGCAGATAGATGGGAACACCAACACCTGGAAGTTTCCAAGCCACTCACTATCCTGACTTGGGAATATATCGCTGTTCCTTCACTGTCGCTGGATCAAAATTCTGGAGCTCTCTCTCTGACAGCACTGTGGGTGTACCAACACCACATGGAGTGCAGCAGTTCAAGAAGGCAGCTCATCAACACCTGCTCAAGGGCAATTAGGGATGGGCAATAAATACTGGCCTAGCCAGTGATGCCCCCATCTCATGAATGAATAATAACATTTACCAGCATTTCTGAAAGTGGCATTGACAAAAAGTTTGTGAAACATTGACTTGAAATTAAACTTGTTGCACCCAATTCCATTTCACCATTAGTTCAAGCCCTGGAGCATGTTTTGTCATTACTGAGTACTAGGAACACCATATTGGTTAGTGGGTAAAGAAACACTGTCATTTATACTACTTGCATAACATGTGGTGCTTGCAATATATTGTTTCATATGAACTGCCTCATAACATTTCACAAATACTATAACCTTTTACTTTAAATGACACGCTGTACTTGTTACTGAGCAACTAATGGCTCTTCTTTCCTCGTCGGTCAACAGATTTTGACAAAACAGAATCTTATCTAATGGCGATCAGAAAGAATATTGAGTGGTTGAAGAAACACAACAAGCAAGAAGATGGAGAAGGTATATTCGATAGTATTGGAGATCAAGATGCATTTTCAGCAGTAAAGAATTTTTTAAAAAAGTTATAACACTGAATATTTAATTGATCTATAAATAAAATGCGAAGAGATTATGTGATTCAAGACCAACTGTGTAAATTAGATTATTTTTGAGGACTCATTGATGGCAAGGGCTCCATTTTACTATGTTCAATTCAAAAAATGGAAAACAGATTCACAGTTCATTTTGTACTATATATGATGTCCTGTAAATGCAAAATGAAATTAATTTGCATTCCCGATTAGAAACAAAATAATGAAGTTCTGAACAATCAGAGCATCATACTCACCTTTGAATGTAGTGGGTTTCATTCTTTCAATTTAACCATTCGCCATACAGCATTGATAGTGCAAGTCTTGCAAATAGAATAACTGAAAGAATGCCACTCCATCTAAGAAACTTTCAACCATAATCAGCATGACCCTCTTAATATGTTCCAACTGGGTGGCCAACATCAGTTATTTTGAACACAAAAGGCTTCTCAGCAATAAAAGAGATCAGTTACAACATTTCATAATTACATTTTCTATAGGCCAGCTAACATATCAGTAGGTCAGCTACTTAAAGTAACCAACAGTTGATTACCAATTATTTGGACCCAACTATTGAGAAGGCAAAAATTTTTCCCTCATGATCGCTAGCTCTAAATGCTGCTTAATAAAGGTGCATACTAATTAGTCACTTTCCAAATATTGTTTATCCTTCATCTAGACTAGGGGTCAGCAACCTTGATAACAAGCCATTAAAAAATGACAAAAAATCTTAAGTCGTAATGCTGTGACTCAAATACCAATAGTAATGAAAAATAAAAGAGACAAATTTCGACACAATTTTAATGGATTTTTATTTGAAAAAAAGGTAATTGAATATTTCTCAAGTAATGTCGATAAAAATTTAAAAAACAAAACAAGCCATTTAATTACCATCAAAATGGGCTTGATCGATCAAGAAAGGGAGCTGCATACAAGTCCTTAATGAGCCACATGCAGCTCTGAAACCATAGGTTGCAGACCACTGATCTAGACCATTGCCTGAGCCCAAAACTGAAATAGGTGTTGTATAATTTGATGCAGAGTATGACCTTCAGAAGCTGCGTGACATCATTGATCAACAAGTTGACACCTACGTACAGAAAGGAATCCTGGAGAAGGGAGAAGGAGATGTCATCAAACGTATTTACAACAGCCTGTGAAATTCTCCAACGTATGAGGGAAGTCTCCTGGTTGTCATAATCCTTCAACAATGGCCGGCAATGCAACTTCACTTACTTCTAGTTCATATTAGGCTGTGTATAATAGATTTTTTTTCTGGCTATTCTGCAACGTCAAGCAGGTTCTAAACTAGAATAGGGGAACAGAAAGCCAATGGAAAACGGTGGGGGTAGGGTGTGGGGGGAATGGGGATGATTCCATGTTCCCAGTGGAGAAGCTGTGCTGGCAGGTAGGGAAGGTCAGAGACAGTGCTGCCATTCTATCAGTGCTGCTCCCTGCTGGAAGCACAGGTTCCTAAGATCATCTGAGCCAACATAACTTTCTCCATTTCAGAATAGAGACTGCTGGATATGCAATTTGGCCATTGCACGCGGTAAAGCTTTCAAACCTTAACATCCATCTTCAACACAAGGGACAGTAGCAACAATTAGAGCTTAATTACGACAAATCAAGTGTAAAGTCTGCTAATAATCCTTAAAAGAATGCCCACAGCCTCTGATGCATGTCCCAGATTGGTCAGTGAGTAATTATCACATAAATGCAAGTTCTGATAGATTTACAGAAAAAGTCAATTTATGCATCTTGGATTTCCTTTCTAGTTCTAATTTATTTTTGGACTCAAAGTCCCTGAAAATGATCACTTGCAATGACAATTCATCTGTGAATTTTAAATCAAAGCTTGAAGAAATCTCCTTTAATTAACAATTTTAATGAATGGCAGTAGATTTATAATATACGAAGAGTTGCTGGAAGTGTTTTTAATTGTTAAAGGCTCAAATTCTTTTTACTCTTTCTGTTCAATGCCAGCAAATGGCTTGTACCAGATAGCTTGGTTAGTGTATGTTAGTTCAGAAAACCATGCTGGCTTTTTTTCTGCCAATCAAAATGGTTACTGTAACAGATTATGAGAGTCACATGAGAGGAAACATCGTTCTCCACTGCTTGAACAGTGATTTTGACAAACTAATTCTTATGTCCTTGTATCTTCATAGTTAAGTCACAATAACTGCTCCTCTAAAATGTGTAGAGAATGGGTGGGAGGGGTGGAGGGGGAGATACACAAAATCCACTGATGTATCACTTATCTGAATGAGCAATGTTGAAACTGATTACCTGAATGAATTGTGTGCGAAATCTTGTATCCTTTGTAGGTGTAAATGGGACCTATTCATGTGTTGTCAGTAAAGCGCAAAAAGTAATTTGTTCAAGTGTAAATATTTGTTAAATTTTCAAACTCGTGTAAAAATGATTAAATGTTTTGAGTTTTCTTTACAAACTTAGTTATCCTGGAACAGTAGTGATCAGTGCCATAGTGCTGGGATCTCAACTATTTACAATCTATATCAATGACTTGGGTGAAGGGACTAAATGTATGGCAGCTAAATTTGCTGATGGCATAAAGATAGATAGGAAAGTATGTAGTCAAGAGGGCATAGAGTCTGCAGAGGAATTTAGAAAAGTGAGTGTATAAACTTGTCCACTTTGGCAGGAGGAATAGAAAAGCAGCATATGATTTGAATAGAGAGAGATTGCAAAACTCTACAATAGAGGAATCTGGGTGTCCTCATACATGAATCAGGAAAATGTGGTATGCAGGTATAGCAAGTGATTAGGAAGGCAAATAGAATGTTGGCATTTATTGCAAGGAGAATTGAGTATAAAAGTAGGGAAGTGTTGTTGCAGCTGTACAGGGCCTTAGGTAGACCTCATCTGGAGTACTGTGTACAGTTTTGGTCTCCTTACTTAAGAAAGGATATAATTGCATTAGCAGTTCAGAGAAGGTTCACTCAACTGATTCCTAGGATGAAGGGCTTATCTTATGAAGAAAGGTTGAACAGATTGGGCTTATACCCTTTGGAGTTAAGATGAATGAGAGGTGATCTTATTGAAACATGTAAGATTCTGAGGGTACTTGACAGGGTTGATGCTGGGAGAATGTTTCATCTTGTGGGGAGTCCACAACTAGGGGACACAGTTTAAAAAAATAGGATCTTCCCATTTAAGACTGAGATAAGGAGAACTTTTTTTTTTCTCTGAAGGTAATTAGTCTTGTGGAATTTTCTTCCCCAGAAAGCAGTGGAGACTGGGTCATTGAATATATTCAAGGCTGAGTTATATAGACTTTTGATCAACAAAGGAGTCAAGGGTAATGTGGGGCAGAAGGAAAGTGGAGTTGAGGCCACAGTCAACCATGATCATAACAAATGATGGAGCAGGCCTGAAGGGTCTATTCTTGCGTTTGTGATCTTCCCTATCCATTTGAAAAACAGGTTCGTTCCCCAAGTCATACAAGTCTGGGGTAGGGGTGGGGCCCCCAAGTCATGAATCATTTAGATTTCTTTTCATAATTGTCAATTTAGTACAATTACATAACACAACAGTACAAAACAAGAAAACTGAAGCAATTCTTTGGAGAATCTTGAATGGAGACATCTTTATCCAGCCTCCTGTTTTAATGGATTGTGAAGGCTACAAACGAAATGAGTCTGACTTATCTCGGTCCAGTTCTAAGTGGGCACAAGTTCACAAGCACAAAGTTATCTTCAATTCAGTCCTAAATGGTAGGTGTACTCAGGTAAGTCTAAAAGATGACCTGGTGAGAAATTAACAATATACCTACAATTAGAAATGTTCTTGTGAAAGTTGACACCAAAGCACATTGTCACTGCAATGCGGAGGGAGATTTTATTTGCGTCTGACTATGTTAGATCTGGCCAGGGACTGTCTGATGCAATGAATATTCAAAATGGGAAGTGTTCTACACCCCTATCATTATCATCTCTCAGAGGACAACATGCATTAAAAAAGGGATTACTCTTCAGTTTGACAAAATTTGATATTTTAAAGAGAACCCAGGAGCAAGCTAAAAGTGCTTAGCTCCATGCAAATCCTGTTTTAAAGAAAAATTTGTAAAAGGAACTGCATTCACAATTAGACTTTTCTTTAAAGCAGGTTAACAAGTTATCCAAAAAATATAAGGTGGATTGGCCATTTAAAAAGCTTATCACATCCTTCAGGTATTAGTTGTAGGAGCAGTGGTTGAGATAGAGGTTAAAGGGAGGGACCGGTAGGATTATTACATTTATTTGAAGTCACAACACATTTAATTTAAAAAGTTATTTGTTTCACACCAGAACCTGTAGTATTATTTCTCCCTCAATAAAATTAACTGGAGAAGCGGAAATTTCCTCTAAGTACTGAGCTTACAATGGAGTGAATGAGGCTGTATTGGAAAAACATTAAGAAATGTTTTTCAGTCTCCTCTATGCTGGAGAGACTAAACGTAAACTGGGTGACCGCTTTACGGAACACCTTCACTCAGTCCGCAAACATGACCCAGACCTTCCTGTCGCTTGCCATTTCAACACACCACCCTGCTCTCATGCCCCATGTCCATCTTCAGCCTGTTGCAATGCTCCAGTGAAGCCCAACACAAACTAGAGGAACAGCACCTCATTTTCTGATTAGGCACTTCACAGCCTTCCAAACTTAACATTGAGTTCAACAACTTCAGACCACGAACTCTCTCCTCCATCATTACCCCCTTTTTAAATACAATTTTTAAAAAAAATTTACTTTATTCATTAAAATTTTTTATTATCCTTTTCCCCAATTCTCCCAGCCCCTCCCATAGAGCCATCTGTCACTTGTTTTTATCTTATGCTTTCACAGAGCACTGTTCTGCTATTAACACATTCTGCCATCTTACCTTTATGACACTATCAGCACCTTCTTTAATCTTTGTCATTACCATCAACACTCCCTTTGCCAATTTTGTCCTTAGCTCCCACCTATCCCTGACCTTCTAATTTGCTCCACCCCCTCAAACAGTATAAAATCCATCACAATGAGTCATACAGACTCGAAACATTAACTCTGTTTCTCTCACCACAGATGCTGCCAGACCTGCTGAGTTTTTCCAGCATTTTGTTTTTATTTCAGGTTCCCAGCATCCACAGTATCTTGCTTTTATATAAGATGTTCCTATTTTGATTAGAAAATCACCACAAAAACAAACTGCATTTTGTCCAACTGAGATGAGCAAAATACATCACCTACAGAAGCAGAACTTTGAATGCAAGAATTAGGAGCAGGAGTAGGCCATTCAGCCCTCGAGCCTGTTCTGCATTCATTAAGATCATGGCTAATCTGATTGTGGCCTTAACTCCACTTTCCTGCCTGCCCCTCATAACCTTCAACTCCCTTGTTGAGCAAAAAAAATATTTGCTGAGAAACATGTCCCAATAAGGAATTGGTGTTGAGTCTAAAATTTGAGATTTAAATCAGGAACAACAGATGGAGTAAACAACAACTTGCATTTATATAGCACCTTCAATATATAAAAAGCCCCAAAAGCACTTCATAGGAACATTAGCAAAGAGAATTGGACACTAAGCCATGTAAGAAGATATTAAAACAGGTGATCAAAAGTTTGGTCAAAGAGGTAGGTTTTGAGGAGAATCTTAGAGGAGGAGAGATAGGGACATTTAGGGATAAAATCCCAGAGCTCAGGGCCTAAGCGCTGAAGGCAAGGCTCCCAATAATAGAACAATTAAAATCAGAGGTGCACAAGTGGACAGAATTGGAGCAGAGTTCTTGGACAGTTGTAGGGTTGGAGGTAATTGAAATAGGGAAGGGCGAGGCCATGGAGGGACTTGAAAATAAATATGCAGAATTTTGGAATTCAGGCGTTGCAGTACCAGGATACAATGGAAGTCGGTGAGAACAGGAGTGAGGGGTTACAGGACTTGGTCCTAGTAAGGATACAGAGTTTTGGATGTGCTTAAGTTTATGTAGGGTGGAAGATGGAAGGCCAGCCAGAACAGCATTGGTATAGTCAAGTCTAGAAGTAACAAAGATATTACTGAGAGTTTCAGCAGGTAAGTTGAGGCATGGGCAGTCGACTGATGTCTCAGTATTAGAAGTAGGCAATCTTAGTGATGAAGCGAGTCTGGGACTGGAAGGGTCAGATGCAACACCAAGGTTGAGAACAGTCTGGTTCAGCCATAAATAGTTGCCAAGAAGAAGAATTGAGTCAGTGGCTAGAGCTTGTGGTGAATAGTTAGAGGAAATTTCTGCTTATCCAGTACTAAATGTCAGACAAACAGTGTGGTCAATTACAGACACAGGAAGGGTTGAGGGTGGTGGTGAAGTAGAGCTGGCTATCATTACATACATGTGGAACCTGTCTTCAATGATGTTGCCAAGGGGCAGCATATAGATGAAAAATAGGAGAAGATGAAGGATAGATGTTTGGGTCAGACCACGAAAGCGTGAGGAAAGATGGTCTGGCAAAAACTGGATAGATAAAATGGAAGCTGGTGAGGGAATTATCACCCAGCTGGACGATGGAGGAAAGACTTTGATGGAGGATTCTATTGGCAACCGTGTCAAAAGCTGCAGACAGGTCAAGAAGGACAAGGTGGGATAGTTTCCTCAGGTTACAGTCACATGGGATGTCATTCCTATGTCAAGAAAACCTGATTGGAGGAATTTAAACATGGTATCACAGGAGAGATAGGTATAGATTCAAGAGACAAAGCTGTGTGAATGAACATTACTTTCTCCACATTACAAATGCCACCATCAATACTTTTTTTTTTAAAAAAAACATTATCCTCACCCTTTCTCTTTAAACATGACGACATTGGCAGAACTTCTTTGCATTTGTCTTATTGATCCCAACATGACATTGGGAGTGAGCATGATGAAAGTTAAAATAGCACTCAGGTTCATTATCATTGCTCATGGATGAATGTCATCACATTGTTGGCTTCAGAATTTTCCTAAGTCAGAGTCTCAAGTAAAATCAATACAATTCCCTGCACCTAACCTAAAAAAAAGTGCTCATTTTTTGAAAGCAGTATTAAATGGAACACTTCAGTTGAATACTTTTAAAAAGTGGTAAAAGCATCTTCAGATAAGTAATTCTGTGGCTCTTATCCAAATGAGTGGGACTTCCCGCGTCTGGTTCCATTTTATTTGTTCAGTCGTAGTCAATGATTGCCTTTCCTCAAGCTTTCAGTTCTGACTCAAGCATCTATCCTTAGCCACCTCCTCCTTGTTAATATCTAAATTCAGAATTTTCATGCTAGTTGAACTGCATTCTTAAAAAAGGGAGTTTAGAACTTAATTCCAATATTCCAACAAGTTAAAGATAGTCAAACTGATTTTTAATATGCATTCATATTTCTTTTACACAAAAGGGCACACACAATTATTCATGTAATTTTAGTAATGACCAATGTAGTTTTCTCAAAAGATTTTTTAAAAAATCAACCCTTCTGATTCATATTTTTCCTAAAGATTATACGTATATTTTCTGAAATGAACTGACAGTGGGCTACGTATTTTCCTTTTTGTAAACAGGTGCACAGCACTTCGTACGTCACTTACATATAATGCACCTTTCCCTAACTCTCAAAGATCTTTGTAGGTATGAAGCTCAACTGAGCAAAATGGCAAGTGTTACAAGAGGCAAAGTAACAATAAATATTCAATTCTTCACACTGAAAAATATAAGAAACACAACACTTCAGATTGAAGTTGTAACAAAATCCATTTATTGCAGATTTGTCAAATGAAATCTTAACCAGAGAACAAGTCTTCATTGCCAGTACGTTTAAAAACAAAATCTAAGGCCACAACATTGCAACACAATTCATGCGCTAAAAGTTCACTGCATCAGTTATTCCACTTGACTCTTCAGAATGAAGTCACAGATCTCCGAATGAAGTCACAGATCTCCACATGTTCAGAATCATCATCTGTAACTGTATTCTTCCACATCATATATGCTCAATATGGATGAGAAAGCAAAATAACCTTCGCCAAATTTATGAATAGCAAGAGAAGGCAAGAAAAATAAATACAAATTAACCTAGCTTTAAAAGCACAACATTTTCACACAAATCAAAGGCATAATGGGTTTCTTTCTTATCCAACCTCCCAAAAATTAGAACTCAAACAAATGTGATAACCATCACAATGCTTAACCCAGTTTTGCAACAGTGTCAGATTTTTAGATGCTCAAACATATTTTTACTAATCACCAGGTTTATATTCAGTCCCCTCTGTATGATTTTTTTGTGATAATCAAAATACAAAACTAAACAAGGGTGGGACTATAGTTAAACATGTGCACATGCTGTGTTTCCTTTCAGAAGTGATTCAACCCATTAAAATCTGTTCAACTCATACCCTAAAGAGAGACGGCGGGGTAGATTTGCAACTTGCTGCTTGGTCGTTGATGCTGGAGTCGTAGAACAATTGAAACATGGAACGAAAGTCAAGCAATTTCTTTCTCAAATTGTCAAAATGCAATGTCAGCTTCATACCAGGGCAGCAGATGGAAAATCTATCCATTTATTTTGTGGGTGTCAGGGGTGAAGTGAGGAGGAGGAGGAGGGTGGAGAGAGAGAGAGAGAAAGAGAATGAGGCTTAGGGAAAATAAAATTTAAGAATCCAAGTCAACTCAGGACTCCAACGGAGGAGCGTTTTGTTATTCCTTTTTAATAAGCTTAAGGACCTGATACTTTCAGATATTGTGCTCAAACTAGTGTGAATTCTTTAATTTATTGAAATATGATTGTATCAATGATGTGCCCTTGAGCCTAAGTTTAAAATAACTATCAGCAATTTTACAGTTTTGTGGCACTATACCATTAAGAATCATCAAAAGACAAGATTTGTTGCCAGAGATTCTCAGATAAAATAATTGGTTAAAATGACATTTTAAATAAGACTTAAAATTTTCAACAGCAAGAGATGTTGTCCAGCAATTTAACTAACATAATTTCAAATGCAACTCTTTAATTCTCTTGCTGAAATATCCTCAACAACAGCTTTATTAAAAAAAAATTGGTAAAGTAAAATAAGATTCATCACAATTGTGCACCAAATTACTCTGAAAGCACCTGGCAAAAAAAGGTCACATGTTTAAATATCTGAAAATCAAGTAGAAAAACATACGGCAAATAATAGGATTGATGTGCAATGTTACCACATGGAAATATAATAACTAAAAAATCTCAAAATAATTTTGTATATAATTGGTACTTGATATTTTGTTGGTACTGATGAATGGCCCCCACCTTATATATTAACTTCACTCAGATAACCAAAACCGCTTGTGCATTTTCAATATCATCTGTTTTGATTTGATTACCAGCATTTTGGGTTTCCTTTTTATTACTATTTTCTATTAACAGCAAGTATTTTACACAGTCTCTGTAACTATAGTGTATACTTAAACTTGCCTGAAAAAGTAAATTCCCTCCCTTTTATAGCAGACAGCAATGAAATAGATATAGTTTAATAAAGTGTTTGATAAATGAAAGGCAAAACACCGTGATCTACTCTGGGTATCCCTTGTTCAATGTCTGCAATTTCTCCATTTTAACATCTGAACTGCCATCAAAACATTTTGCTATATTTATCCATAAGTAATACAAAGACAAATACTCAGAACTGAAATTGCCACAGTAAGGCTCAGCTGACTGAATGCATTCAAGGCAGATCCTTGTCACTGCTGAGTGATGCCTCCCACTCTGCATTCAACAGTGACTAAAAATCTCACGCAGATAAGAGCACAGCAAACAGCTCCACCACTCAGAGACCAATCAATCAATCACAGCAAACAAATTGGGTATGAAGGGACCTTAGCAAATCTACGCAATTGTTCACAGTTTTATGACAACCACCCTCTGCAGATTGCCTATGCTAAATCTACTTCCTATTGTGCCTCCAACTTGCAGCTGCTGCCTAGTTTGAAATCTGCCAAGGCTGAAATGTTTCTCCCTTTTATTAGCACATATTGTAGTAACTATTTTTCTCTGAAAATAAAGCCAGGAACAGCAGATAAGAGAATTATACCTATTATGCATACAATCTTTTCAAGCAATGTTTGGAGTTCGAAGCATCCAAATCAAAATTTGAAAAACAATATACATTTAGAAGACAAACCATTTGGTGAAATAGGAAGAGATTATCACTTCAGCTGGGATGGCTAGCTTGGAATGTGTCTTATGATTTGAAAAGCCTGATACTACTTGCTTTTGAGGCTCTCATTTTAAGAATAGCCATTCTGATGAGGTAATGGGGGGTCCTATCAGTGCCTAAGAAAACCCAACCCAACACAAATCAGCACTTCCAGAATAGAAGTGGACAAAATGTGGGGGTTGGGGGTACAGATAGGTTAGAAAGAAGTTAAGAGCACAATTAGATTAAATAATATACTTTTTGGATTTTCTTCAGTCAACTTGGTCATCATTTCACAGGTAAATGAACTACTACAGGGTCAAAGTTCCGAGTTCCAGGTTAGGGAATTTGCACTGTTATGGAGAATAATCTACAGAATTTGATTACTGTTAAACATTAACCCCTATGCTAATATCCAATCAACCCAACTTGAGCAACCAGTGCTTAAATATAATCATTGAAAATCACTCAAAATAAACTGAGGTCAAGCCCGCAAATCTGGCACATTCACTGATACCTCCTGTCTGGTACTCATATCTTAGACCTGGTTCTTACTTCCTTGACTCTGACTTTGTACCACATTAGCCAACCAGTCTGAATGCTCAAGTGATGTAAATGCAGCTGTGCTATCCCAGAATTTCAACAGTTGGGAAGGTGCAGGCAAAAACTGACTTTATTCTCCTCTTTGATGGTCATGAGTAAATTATTTTATAAACCAAGTGCTAGCTAGGTGTACATTGTAAATAAGGCAAAGAGAAATCATATCAATTATAAAACAAGGTGGTAATAAAAGCTTATGTGGATGAGCTTTTAAAGGGGGAACTGTGGTCATAAAATCACTAATAAAAGGTGTAACTATATACATTCTGGAATCACTGGGTAATCCATCATAAATATTTGGCTAATTTCACTGGATAGCTTAGGTGGATATTGCCACAATCTCCTCCAGGAAAACAACTGTACTCTGGTACAATCAGATTCCAAACAGATATTGCAGTGCTTACGACAGTGTGACTTTCACTATTTAATAGGCCTCTTCAATCCAGTCAGAATGTACAAAACTAGTCATCCTTGCTAGTTTCAGTTTTATGGCTGCACAATCCAAATGGCTTTATTTAAAAATTAATGTATCAGCACTAGGATTTAGTGCTCAGGTGTTTGAAGGAGCTGGTTAATTAAAACATAGGACCAATGCACAATTCTTTTTTTTCTGCAGCGACAAATTGCATTCTCCTAGTGCCAAGCTCTGCCCACAACTTTGTGATATAGTCTCAGAGCTAAGTCGCTAATACAGGAAAGAAGAAAAAATTGTCCTCTCTTCTTTCCTCCCACATTCAATGGAGACTATTTCCACAATCAGATCAAGAAACTAATTTTTAGCAGTAAAGATCAATACATGAGCATGGAGACAAAAGGAAGACTGAGACTCAGCACACTATTACTCATGAATCAGAGTGGGAAGTCTGTTTATCTGGGGAGATGTTGAGATTAGTCCACACCAGTTCACATTCAGGTTTACAGAATGGAATGATTAAAAATAGCAAACACCTTGTAGAATTCCAGCCCACAGTTGCATTACTCACTGAATACTGAAATGATGGTGTGAACTGACAATGTGAAATCATATCGCTCTTGCAACTGCAGTGTTTAGACTATCTGTTTTATATTGCTCCATGGGTTTAACTCAAATTGTATTTACTCAACCAGCCAACTCTACATTTAAGATGACCACAATTCTCTAACTGAAGGCAACTTGGTTTTATGATTTTGCCCACAGCATACCCTAGCAGAGCAGTAAGCTAGCTGTATTGATGAAACAGTACTTGCCATTTTTAGACATTCTGCAATTGACCACCTCGAAAACAAATGCTTAAATGCAGCTTAATGTCTCTTTCATACCAGCACATTGGGTTCTGCTTCATATAATTGATGTAATTCTGCTTTTTAAAAAGAATAAAGTCCTGTGATTCCACTATCGTCATCTGAAATTAAGACTATTGCTTAGAACTAAAGGCAATGCTCTGTCTTACCTTTGGTTTTAACTTGGAGATTATGAACAAATGGCTTCTTCAACTCAGTTATTATGTATAAACCTACTCAGTATGCAAACAGGACTTCTAGGTAATTAGCTAAATGCACTCTCCATTCAGTCTCATTTTGCACAAAATCATAAGTTAAGGTCATATTTAGATAGAATTTAATTAATTTCTGCAGAGCTCAGTCTCAGAGCAATTACACTTATCTCTGCCCAGACCCACTCATGTGCCAGACAATTGGAAAGCACAACAGCCAATGCATGCAAGATGTAAAACGGGCTACAGATTTGAAATTGCTTTACACCTAAATTCAATCCAGCAACAAGAGTAATTCCTGTGGACCAGACTGCAGCAAATAAGCACACACTGCAAACCAACAGAAACTTTGCTATTGTAATATAAAAGAGGGGTAGAGGAAGCACAAGGAAACACAAAATTAACAGCAGCTCACACTTACACTGAAGATGTTCAAGGTAAAATATTGCCTTTCCCTTTTACCGTATTCCAGTGCTGTGCCAGGGTATACAATTCCATTCGCATAGATTTAAGCAAAAAGAAATTCAAATCCTCCTCCCCCAGAAACCTACAGATGTGACAGTTCGTGCATCAGAAGCCAAAGTCTCCACCTCCGACAACTTATATGGAACAACATTGTTATCATTAGCCATTCTGTAGGTCTGGATTCTGTTCTGCATTTAGTGGTGACTCTGGTAGGAGGATCCTGCATAGGGATAATCTTTGTACGCTGTATCACCAGCTCTGTTGAAAGTAAAGAACTTGATTATTACCTTGCAGAGATTTGTAAGCTTTTTTTAATTTTTAAAAACAATCCTTTTATTTCTATATTTCTATTCCAACATCTATTTAGGTCATAATGTTTAGAAAGAAAGCTCTAAAAACAGACTAAATTAAGAACTTGAATTAATATAATCCTCAGGATTTCCCATAGTCAATAAATGACTTTTCAATTACAGCCACAGCTGTTTAGACAAATGCAGCAAAGTTTTACACACTTCAAACAATACACGAGACGAATGACCACAGCATTTGTTCTTGGTTGACCTTGCCTGAGGGAGGAATGTTGGCCAGTTAATGGGAGAACACCCTACTTTTTGAATGGTGCCATAGAATCAGACATCTGATCTAAAAAGGCATCTCCAACAATGCAGCATTCCCTCAGCTGATCTTATGCATTCAAGTCTGCCCTGTGAGCTTGGAGCAACAACCTTATGGCCCAAAGGTGGAAAAACTACCAATTGAGCTTAACTGCAACATCAGCCATGATAACACTTGACAGAAAAGTTTTAGAAGCTGTGGAATTAAAACATCATGCTAAGTGACAAATAGCTGATCAGGGATTTATATTATTTTGATTTCTATTTTTAGGGCAGCATTGTGAGTAGAATATCCAGAGAAAAAGTGGTTATCTCTGCCCACTCCCTTGAGTTCCCAATTATGTCACATGGGAGGCACTGAACACAGGCTGGAGGGAGAGGGAACTGAATTTTCTACTGTCAGTGCATTACTGATAAGCTGGCACGAGTAAAGAATGGAAAATCTTACTTGTAGGGGCATGAAAATGACACTGCAATCACAAATTATTCAAAAGTGAAAAGATACCACCTCTTTAGATCTTAATCAATGATTTGTGTTTATGTAATGGTTTTAACATTGCAGAAAGGATAAACAATGAATGGGAAAGAGAACAGTGAATTAAAATGGTTTTAACAGCAGAGAGAAAAACACAGTTGGAAGGAAGTGCCTTTAGCATGTTTTTGAAAGCAGAGGCTCAGAGCAGGAGGAATTTTGGGAGGGTCAAGATGAGTAAAAGAGTAACCACTCATGATAAAGCAGAGAATGAGGATTGAGCTACCAAATCTACAAACCAATTAAGGTACTAGAGGTCATTCATATTCACATCAAATTTAATAAACCTTCCCATGGGCTAGCACATTGAACTAGAGAATTCTTACAGAACACACTGAAGAGCGTTTTCCTGTATCACTTTGCTATGAGGTAGGAATGCTACCCATCACAGAAGACCTCCTGATCACTACAGGAGAATTTTAACTTGCAGGGTCTATGTGAACAAAATACCTTTGGTAATGGTGATTAGCCATAGTCAACATAGGACCAACAGAGAGAGGCAATTGGTTATATACAGCTTGAGGGCCACCCACAACTCCACAAGCGTGGGACAAGGCAAGTAAGCAGGCTTCCATGAGCTGAAAAATATCCTTACATTCTGAAATGTTACAACACTGTCAAATAGACATTGTTGCCATAAGAACTCACTCATATGTAATGTGCCAATCCTGGTATTTAAACACTTTAAGCTGGAAATAAT